>NC_089502.1:107554969-107854969 GCF_036850765.1 Saccopteryx bilineata
ACATGTGGCACAGTGAATAACAGTCCAAGTGTAAAATTGAATTGAATGGAGAAAATGATTTATTTGTTACCTATCTTTCTGTTGTTGTATAAGCAGCCACATGTACTTATCAAAAAAAAAAGTTTTTATTTTGATACCATTTTATAGTCTAGAATATTTTGATACTGATTAACAGGATAAGCTGACTCTGGACACATCCTGACAACTTCTGCCAAAGTTTGAAATAAACATCTGGGGAAATTCAGTTTTATATTATCTGTTCCTGCAGCTGCTCAACTTCTTCTAAGCAAGGGTCAGGGAATATAATAGGTTTTCTGATTGGTTTTAGATAAAATGTGAAAGAACAGTTCGTGTCAAGGACATTGTTGCCAAATACATTTGGCAAGACTTATATATCAAATCACAAGGGAAATACACAAACAAAAACCCTGCAAAAGTTAGGAAAGAGTAAAACCTGTGAACGCTGGAACATTTTGTCACTTACTGTGCAGATTATCCTGAAACTGAGATAAGAACATAAATCACGTGCTTTTGTTCCAGTAAAAAATATTCATTATAATGTAAAAGGTCTCAGGCTGGGGAGCTATTGGTCCTGTATAGTCTCATCTCTGAACTGAACCTCACCCTGGGATGGTGCTGATTGTTTTAAGAATGTCTAGTATATCCCTTCGAATGGCGAATCCTACTCTGATCCTAGGCCTAGGCCTTCTGTTTCTCTGTCTTACAACCTTGTTTCTTCATCTAGCTTCTGTTTTTTTCACTCTTCCCTCAGAGAGATAAAAATGTGTTTCTATGTACTTTTGGTTTTGTTCCCTTTCTGCTTTTTCAAGCTCTTGTTCTAGTAAACATTTTCTCTGTGTCATATTTTCATTTTAGTTAGAATTATTAAACTCTGCTAGTGTATGTCAAAATACCTATCTTTGGACATGAATCTGAGTCTTGTTGACCACAAATGGAAACACTGGAGAAACTGGGTAAAGTAGGCTCAAGAGAACCTGAGAGACAAAGTACAAAAAGAGGAAAAAGAATAAAGTGGGGATGAGTTAACAAGTTTGGAAGAACATAAGTCTCAAAGTAGCCAGGAGATGGGACAAACGGACTGAAGGGAGAAGTGCACACAATGATATAAGCATCAAATAATGTTGTTAAATGACTAAAAACCATGTAGGTCTATGCAAAGAATAGTGCCATGGAAATTTTTAGTGATGGAAGAAATTAGAGTACATTTAAATATGAGTTAGTACCACTAGCTGAGTTCCCTGGAAGCATACTGTGAGACTGAGATTAATGTGCAGAAAGTTTATTTTGAGTATTCTGAAGAAAAGATAGGGAAGAATCAAGTGGGCAGAGAAAGAAGCTGGGCTTCAGTGAAGGCTGGCCTTACAAGGAGCTGGAATGACCCTTCTGAGTTGCCCCAAGTTGGACCAACATGTCAGGCCTTTATATCTCTGCACTGTTTTGTCATTAAGAACTGGTTATGAAGGAGCATGGCATGAATCTCCTGGGAAAGGGGATGCCCTGTTTTGAGAATGGGGGCATGCCTGCTCTGGGAAGGTGGGTGGCCTTCTCTGGAAAGGGCCTGTGGGCTGCTTTGGGAAAGTGAGGAGTCTTAGGCTCCTGATCCTAGGCTAGGCAGCTCTGTGAAGAAGGTCCTGTGAGGATCGAAAGCCAATCTCTAAGGTTCTGTATATGCATTAATTCAAAGATGGTTGTGTCCTCAATAAAAAGAATCTGAAGGCCATCCTGCAGCAGCCTCCTCCCCTCAAGTGCCAGGGGGTCAAGTTCTTTCCTGGCCATCCAATCCCTGTCTCTATCACAGCCTCCACTCACCTTCCATGTCCTCACCTATACTGGGAACAGTTTCTCCAGGTCCCAGTGGCCATTGTACCATGCCCCTCAGGTGGCATGGTTTCCCTTGAGTGTAGCACATTCCTGCTCATCCCCTGTGTGACAGCACCCCCTTCCTCGTTATTACACTTTTGGGGCTCCTTTATACTTAAGAGTAACCTTAGGTGCCACCCCTAGCTTCTCATTCAATGAGACTCTTGTGTTTCTGTTCTGGAGACCTTCCAGACTGCCAAGCCCAGAGGTGCAGGGAAGGGCAACACAGACTCTCCAGATGGGTCACAGGGAGTGATGGTAAGTAGAGAGTTTTTTTGTTGTTATTTGTTTTGTTTTTGTTTTTGCCACCACTCTTTGATTCTTAAACCTATTTGTTCTTTTTATTGAGGACACAACCATCTTTGAATGAATGCATAACCTTCAAGATTGACTTTCTATCCTCACAGGGCCTTACATAAGCTGGATCTTTATCTGTGCTTTTAAGAGGTCATTCCACTGCTCTGAGTGAAAGCTTTTGGAAGGGGAAAGATGTGATAAAGCCAATGAGCATCATGGTCCTGAGCTCACTTCAGCACATCCTTTGCTGTACAGTGGGTCCCCTGGTCTGACATGATAATATAAGATCTCACATCAGTTACTTAAACCCTCTATAAACCCTCAGTGGCAATGACTAAGGGCCTGCAGTGGACCTGTTAACGTATACCTGGAATACGTGTCTCTTCCAATCAGAATAAAGTGCTATCCCTTCTAGGATAGAAGGAGTCCAATGCAGTCAATTTGCTGGCTGGTCTCCATGATAGACATTGCCGTGCTGAGAGCTCAGCATTCGTTTCTGTTGCTGACAGATTGGACTATTAGGGACAGCACTAGCTAGATATATCTGCCTTAGTCAGTAGGAACCCATGCTTTTGTGTCCATGCATAAATTCTCTCTCTGCCACCACCAGACACTTAGCTCATATTTTGCTAGCACTGAGATGGCTCATGCAGAGGCAGGCTGATGTTAATTGCTAGTCATTTTGTCCACATTATTATTTTGTGCTTCTTCCATGATAGATGCTCCCTGATGGCATTAACATACGACATGAAGATCTTTCTGTTTTGTGTCCACCCACCAATAAGCCTCTATGGGAGACATCCTTGTCCCTGATATTCTAGTCTTTTCCCTGTAAGCCCCTGGCCAGACAGCCAAGTCATTTGCTGCTGTTCATTCCTCTTAAATATATTTGAACTTTAGGCTATTTCTCTTTCTACACCAAGTGGACAATCAACAATAATAGCTAAAGTTTGGTGCCTTGGGGGATTTAGAGCCGTCAATTTTTGGCTTGCACTGGTATATCAAGATGCTCCATCTGTAAATACAGCACAGGCTTTCTCTTCTACTAGCAACTGGTCAGCAGGGATCCCCCATATGATCATAGGTGCAATTGAAATAAAAGTGGCAGATGTAGCAGTAGTGGACAAGATGTGCCTCTGACAACCTATTCCTGCAGCATGCTTCTGCCTTCTGGCCAATGCATTCCTTCCTCCATAAATCAACTCCTTTTACTGGAAGAGCTTTCTTATCAGTACTCTGGCCTCTGGCTCTCAGCCAACACAGAAAACCATTTGTCATGGCCTTGGGTTGGCAGAGCTGCTCCTGCTATGCGCTTTCTTGGCTGCCCTGGAAACCCTGGAATGGAGTGAAATGCAGGTCTCTGTGGAAGGGGAGGGAGCCTGGAGAGGTGAGAATTAAGTCAGCTTCACCTTGTCTCTACTCATTTGTTCTCTTTGAGAGAGGTCTACTCAAAACAATGTACAGATTCAAGCAGCGTTCTCAGCCAATCTGCTGCTAGATCCCTTGAAGGGTTTGTTAAGGTCTTCCTCTGAGACTGTATGTTGCTGGCCAGTTTCTCCTTGTGCTTACAACAGTCTTTATGTGAATGGATGCTGTTAGGTGCATTTTAAGGCTCACCTTGACCAGTTTTTTTTTTTTCTTTCATTTTTCTGAAGCTGGAAACAGGGAGAGACAGTCAGACAGACTCCCACATGCGCCCGACCGGGATCCACCCGGCACGCCCACCAGGGGCGACGCTCTGCCCACCAGGGGGCGATGCTCTGCCCATCCTGGGCGTCGCCATTTTGCGACCAGAGCCACTCTAGCGCCTGAGGCAGAGGCCACAGAGCCATCCCCAGCGCCCGGGCCATCTTTGCTCCAATGGAGCCTTGGCTGCGGGAGGGGAAGAGAGAGACAGAGAGGAAAGCGTGGCGGAGGGGTGGAGAAGCAAACGGGCGCTTCTCCTGTGTGCCCTGGCCGGGAATCGAACCCGGGTCCTCCGCACGCTAGGCCGACGCTCTACCGCTGAGCCAACCAGCCAGGGCCCAGTTTTGTTTTCTTAAGAGGCAATCTCCCTGGTTTCTTCAGATAATCCTTTCTGCCTTGGTTTTGATATTGACGTCATCTGGGGCTTAAAGAGCCTATTTCTGTGGGCAGCTGTCTGTTCATCTCTCACCTTTGACATCCCTGTGTTTGTTTTTTTTGTATTAGGTAGGGCTATTACCTCTCCCAGGCTTGGTAAAGTGGCATTATGTAGTAGGCATCCTGTAAGGTCCTGTGGCACAAACTACCTGATCACCCAAGTTTGGCACTCCAGGTGTGTCCCTGTGTGGGATATGTGTACCCTTCTGTTGTAGCTGAGCCTTAATTGCTACTGGCACTTCTATGGGAAGGATTTGCCACAAAGCTGATTGGCTGTAAGGACCAGCTGCAACCATCCTGGAGGTTCACTTGTACAGGGGCTGACCCCACAGAACAAGACTTACATCAGTGGGGCTCTGATGCCTGCTGAGTCAGCCTCTTTAGTGCATCCTCTGTGGAGAAGTTTGGGTGGTTCTTTGGCCTGAAGCTCTCCACGAAGGGTACAGGCCCTGGGGCATTCCAAGAGGTGTAGGCCAAGGTGAGCTACCACCTGTGGCCTGCCTAGGCCATCCAGCATAAGCAGCGAAGCTATGCTGAGTTTGGAGATGCTCGGGAGAGACTAAGCTGTGAACCAAGGCTGGTACCTCTAGTGCTGGGTCTGCGACCACTTAGCAGGAGCTATGCATTATGCTGAGGCCAGATGCTGCTTGTCTGAAAGAGTTAAGGAAGTCCTGAAATATGAGCCATGACTGGAAAAGCCACTGGAAATGGCTTGAGTGGGCCTGAACGTTTGGTGGAGCAGGGTCTCAAGGACTCACCAGGGTAGGAAGAACAGTATAAAACAGGTTAACAGAGACTTAGATATGGCACCCCTCTTCCAGCTCTGTGGGGGCAGGGCCCAGAAAAGGAAGAATGTCCTCGCCAGAACTCTGTCTAGGAGGAAGACTGCCTACCCCCAGCTCTTTCCTCAATGTCAAACTACTCAGTTGGTCCCCATTTGTCCCTGCTGTCGCAATGCTGGAACTCAGTGAGTAAGTATGAGTGAGTAGATGTGCAGGAGCTTTAAGAGAAATGCCTGGTAATCCAGTAACCTTCCATCTCACTCAGATATAATCTGAGCTGGCTTTTACAGCCAGAAGTTATGAAGACTTTTCTTCTTGACACTGGGTCCCTGGGCTGGGGGGCCTGGTGTGGAGCTGGGACACCCTACTCCTGAGGGGGGAAATCTTCAGCTGTGAAATCTTTCCCAACTTTTAACCAACACACATGAATTTGGGAACAGCCTGTTCCATGTCTCCAATCTTCCTACCAATCTCCATCCAGCTTCTTATATCCTTAGTTGTAGGCCTTCTGTTCACCTAGACTGCAGTCAGTTCTAAATGATGGTTATTCTGTAGTATAGTTGTGACTTTGATATGATTGTGGGAACATTCGACCACTGCATTTACTTATGCCACCAACTTAACTGAACTTTTTTAGACCTTTACTTTTATTTATTTATTTTTTAATTTTGAAATTAATTTTAATGGGATAATATTGACCAATTAGAGTACAAAGGTTTAAGGTAATCATCTCTATGGCATGTAAACTGTTGATTGTGTTCTGTGTCCATCACCCAAAGTCAAATCATTATCCTTTGCTATATATTTGTCCCTCTTTACTCCCCTCACCCTGAACCCTCTCCCAGGTAACCACATAACTTTTATCTCTTTCTTCCATAACAGTGGTACGAATTTGCATTCCCATCAGCAGTGAATTAGGATATCTTTTTCTCCACAGCCTCTCCAACACTTATTATTACCTGTCTTGTTGATAATAGCTAATCTAACAGGTGTGACATAGTATCTCATTCTAGTTTTGATTTGCATTTATTGAATAGCTAGTGAAGATGAGCATCTTTTCATATATCTGTTGGCCATTTGTATGTGCTCTTGGAAGAAGTGTCTGTTCAAGTCCTTACCCTATTTTATTTTATATTGATAATTTATTTTTAATTTTAATTTATTGTGTTTATATAGATTCTGGTGTCCCCCCCAAATGCATCCTCCTCCCCCGTGTTCTTCACAACATCTCCTTTTCCCCTCCCCGCACCGCCCTCGCCCTTTCCCTCCAGGATTTGTTTTTCTGCTCTCTATAACATTGTGTTATGTGTGTATAATTTCACCAATCTCTTTCCCTTTCCTGATTCCTTCCTATCATCCCCTTTCCCTCTGTTCGCCTTCCCTCTGGACCCATTGATCCAACCTCTGTCTCTATTCCGTTCCTCAGTTCATATTGTTCATTGGATTCCTCAAATGAGTGAGGTCATATGATATTTTTCTTTCTCTGCCTGGCTTCTTTCACTTAACATAATAGTTTTCAGGTCCATCCATGCTGTTGCAAAAGGTAAGATTCCCTTCTTTTTCATGGCCCCATAGTATTCCATTGTGTATATATACCACTACTTTTTAATCCACTCGTCCTATGACAGGCACTTGGGCTGTTTCCATATCTGGCTATTATAAACAACGCTGCCATAAACATGGGTGTGCATTTCTCCTTTTGAATCAGTGATGTGGTGTTCTTGCGATATATTTCTAAAAGTGAGATGGCTGGGTCAAAAAGCAGTTCCAGGCCTTGGCCGGTTGGCTCAGTGGTAGAGCATCAGCTTGGCGTGCAGGAGTCCTGGGTTCAATTCCCGGCCAGGGCACACAGGAGAAGTGCCCATCTGCTTCTCCACCCCTCTCCCTCACCTTCCTCTCTGTCTCTCTCTTCCCCTCCCGCAGCCAAGGCTACATTGGAGCAAAGTTGGCCCGGGCGCTGAGGATGGCTCCATGGCCTCTGCCTCAGGCGCTAGAATGGCTCTGGTTACAACAGAGAAATACTCCAGATGGGCAGAGCATCGCCCCCTGGTGGGCATGCCAGGTGGATCCCCGTCGGGCACATGCAGGAGTCTGTCTGACTGCCTCCCCGTTTCCAGCTTCAGAAAAATACAAAAAAAAAAAAAAAAGCAGTTCCATTTTTAATTTTTTGAGGAATCTCCATACTGTTTTCCACAGTGGATGCACCAGTCTGCATTCCCACCAGCAATGCAAGAGGGTTCCCTTTTCTCCACATCCTCGCCAGCACTTATTTGTGTTGTTTTGTTAATGAGCACCATTGTGACTGGTGTGAGGTGATATCTCATTGTGGTTTTAATATGCATTTCTCTAATGATTAGTGATGTTGAGCATTTTTTCATCTGCCTATTGGCCATCTGTATATGCTCTTTGGAGAAGTATCTATTCATTTCTTTTGCCCATTTTTTCATTGGATTAATTTCCTGGTGTTGAGTTTTACAAGTTCTTTATAAATTTTGGTTATTACCTCCTTATCAGAGGTATTGTTGAATATGTTCTCTCATTGTGTGGTATGTATTTTTATTTTGTTCATATTGTTTTTAGCTGTGCAAAAGCTTTTTAGTTTGATACACTCCCATTTGTTTATCCTGTCCATCATTTCCCTTGCCCGTAGAGATAAATCAGCAAATATATTGCTGCGAGTGATGTCAGAGAGCTTATTACCTATGTTTTCTTCTAGGATGCTTATAGTTACAGGACTTACATCCATTTTGATTTTATTTTTGTGAATGGTGTAAGTTGGTGGTCTAGTTTCATTTTTCTGCAGATAATGGTCTAATTTTCCCAACACCATTTGTTAAAGAAACTGTCTTTACTCCATTGTATGCTCTTACCTCCTTTGTCAAATATCAATTCTCCATAAAGCTGCGGGTTTTTTTGTTTGTTTGTTTTTTTGTTTTTTTTTTATTTTTCTGAAGCTGGAAACGGGGAGGCAGTCAGACAGACTATTGCATGTGCCCGACCGGGATCCACCCTGCATGCCCACCAGGGGGTGATGCTCTGCCCATCTAGGGCGAGGCTCTGTTGCAACCAGAGCCATTCTAGCACCTGAGGAAGAGGCCATAGAGCCATCCTCAGCGCCCAGGACCACTTTGATCCAATGGACCCTTGGCTGTGGGAGGGGAAGAGAGAGACAGAGAGGAAGGAGAGGGGGAGGGATGGAGAAGCAGATGGGCACTTCTCCTGTGTGCCCCGGCCGGGAATCGAACCCAGAACTCCTGCACCCCAGGCCGACGCTCTACCACTGAGCCAACTGGCCAGGGCCGCTGTGGTTTTATTTCTAGGTTCTCTGTTCTATCCCATTGATCTCTATGCCTGTTCTTATGCCAGAACCAAGCTGTTTTGAGTACAATGGCTTTGTAGTATAACTTGATATCAGGAAGTATGAACCACCCACTTTATTCTTCTTTTTCAAGATTGCGGAGGCTATTTGTGTTCTTTTTTAGTTCCATATGAGTTTTTGGAATATTTGTTCTATATCTTTGAAGTATGTCATTGGTATTTTAATAAGAATTGCATTGAATTTATAAATTGCTTTGTGTAATATAGACATTTTAATGTTGTTTATTCTTCCTAACCATGAACACGGTATATGCTTCCCCTTGTTTGTATCTTCCTTGAATTCTTTTATCAATGTTTTATAATTTTCTGAGTACAAGTCTTTAAACTCTTTGGTTAAATTTAATCCTAGGTACTTTATTTTTTTTGTTGCAATACTGAAGAGGATTGTTTTCTTAATTTCTCTTTCAGACAGATCATTGTTAGTTTATAAAAATGCCTCTGATTTCTGAGTATTAATTTTATATCCTGCCACCTTGCTGACTTCATTTATTAGGTACAGTAGTTTTTTGACTGAGACTTTGGGGTTTTCTATGTATGGTATTATATCACCAGAAAATAATGATAGTTTTACTTCTTCTTTTCCAATTAGGATGCCTTTTATTTCTTCTTCTTGTCTGATTGCTGTGGCTAGGACTTCCAGAACTATGTTGAATAAGAGTGGTGAAAGAAGACACCCTTACCTTGTTTCTGATCTTAAGGGGATTGCTTTTAACTTTTGTCCATTGAGTATGATGTTGGCTGTGGGTCTTTCATATATGGCCTTTATCATGTTAAGGTATGTTCCCTGTATTCTCACTTTGCTGAGAGTTTTGATCATAAATGGGGGCTGGATTTTATCAAATGCTTTTTCTGAATCTATTGATATTATGTGATTTTTCTCCTTTCTTTTGTTTATGTGATGAATCACATTGATTGATTTGAGAATATTGTACTAGCCTTGCCTCCCCAGAATAATCCCACTTGATCATGATGTATGATTTTTTTCATGTATTGCTGGATCCCGTTTGCTAATATTTTGTTGAGAATTTTAGCATCTAAATTCATCAAGGATGTTGGTCTATAGTTTTTTTTTCTTTGTGTTGTCTTTACCTGGTTTTGGAATCAGAATTATGCTCACCTCATAAAAAGAGCTTGGACATGTTCCATCCTCTTGAATTTTTTGAAATAGCTTGAGAAGTATAGGAGTTAGTTCTTCTTTGAATGTTCAGTAGAATTCGCCTGTGAAGCCATCTAGACCAGGGATTTTGTTTGTTGGGAGTTTTTTAATAACTGTTTCAATCTCAATTGTTATAATCAGTCTATTTAGGTTTTCTGATTCGTCCAGATTGATTTTTGAGAGATTAAATTTTTAAGGGATTTGTCCATTAAACTTAAGTTGTCTAATTTTCTGGCATACAGTTCTTCGTGGTATTTTCTTACAATCCTTTGTATTTCTGCTGTGTCAGTTGTTACTTCTCCACTCTTATTTCTAATTTTATTTATTTGAGTCCTCTCTCTTTTTTTCTTGATGAGTCTGGTTAAAGGTTCATCTTTCTTGTTTACCTTTTCAAAGAACCAGCTCTTAGTTTCATTGATTCTCTGTATTGTTTCTTTAGCCTCTATGTCATTTATTTCCATTTTGATCTTTATTATTCCCTTCCTTCTACTTCCTCTGGGCTTTACTTGCAGTTTTTTTTTCTAGTTCTTTTAGTTGCAGGGTTAAGTTGTTTATTTGAGCTTTTCCTAGCTTCTGAAGGTATGCCTGTAATGCTATGAACTTCCCTCTCAAGACTGCATTTGCTATGTCCCATAAAGTTTGAGTTGTTGTATGTTCGATTTCATTTGTTTCAAGGAAAGTTTTGATTTCTACCTTGATCTCATTGTTGACCATTAGTGATTTAATATCATACTGTTTAGTTTCCAAGTATTTGAATGTTTTTCAGTTTTTCTATTGTAGTTGATTTTTAGTTTCATCCCATTTTAGTCAGAGAAGATATTTGATATGGTTTTAATCTTCTTAAATTTGTTGAGGCTCATTTTATGCCCTAACATGTGGTCTATCCTAGAGAATTTACCATAAGCACTTGAAAAGAATGTATATTCTGCTGCGTTAGGGTGAAAGGTTCTGAAGATATCAATTAAATCCAGTTGATCTAGTGTTTCCTTTACTTCTTCTGTTTCATTATTAATTTTCTTTCTTGAGGATCTATCTGGTGTTGTTAGTGGGGTATTGAAATCTCTTACTATTATAGTATTGCTAATGATCTCACTCTTTATTTCCATCAATCTGCTTTATATACAGTGATACTTTGAGATACGAACAGACCAACATATGAATTTTTAAGATACGAGCTGCGACTCAGTCTATAGTTTTGTTCAAGATCTGAGTGAAATCCTGAGATATGAGTCTTGATTCGGGAAGCTGCCTCTAGTTGGCACATGGGCACATGGGTCCAATATCAGCAGTTTGATATATGAGTTGACTGACTTATGAGCTCAATTACAGAATGAATTAAATTCGTATCTCAATGTACCACTGTATTTAGGTGCTCCTATATTAGGTGCATAGATATTTATAATGGTTATCTCTTCCTGTTGGATTGCTCTCTTTAACATTATGTAGTGACCTTCTTTATCTCTTACTATAACCTTTGTGTTAAAGTCTATTTTTTCAGATATAAGTATTGCTATCTTAGCATTTTTTCATTTCCATTTGCATGAAATATTTTTTTCCATCCCTTTACTTTCAGTCCATGTGTATCTTTTGTTTTGAGTTGGGTCTCTTGTAGATAGCATAAGTACAGGTTCTGTTTTCTTATCCACACAGCTGCTGTATGTCTTTTGATTGGAGCATTTAATCCATTTACATTTAAGATTATTATTGATATGTAGTTGTTTATTGCCATTTTATTCTTTTGATCTACATTACTCCTTTACTTTATTTTTTCCCCTTTGTTCTGTTTACAAAAGGCTCCTTAACATTTCCTGCAGCATTGGTTTGGTTGTAGTGAATTCCTTGAGGTTTTTTTTTGTTTGTTTGTTTTTTTGTTTTGTTTTGTCTGAGAAGCTTTTTATTTCTCCTTCAATCTTAAATGATAGCCTTGCTGGATAAAGAAGTCTTGGTTGTAGGCTCTTGTTTTGCATTACTTTGAATACTTCTTGTCATTCCCTTCTTGCCTCAAGTGTTTCTGTTGAAAAATCAGATGTCATCTTTATGGGGGTTCCATTGTAGGTGATTGACTGCTTTTCTCTTGCAGACTTTAGTGTTCTTTCTTTATCTCTTGGCTTTGGTATTTTAATTATGATGTGTCTTGGTGTAGGTCTCTTTGGATTTCTCTTTAATGGGATTCTCTGTGTTTCTTGAACATTTGTGACTCTTTCCTTCATCAATTTATGGAAGTTTTCAGCTATGATTTCTTCAATCAGGTTCTCTATCAATTTTTCTTAATTTTCTCCTTTTGGAACCCCTATTATGCAGATGTTGTTTCTTTTATGTTTCCACAGAACTCTTTTAGAATTTTCTCAGTCTTTTTAATCCTCTTTTCTTCTTGCTTTTCTGCTTCCATGCTTTCACTTGTCTTGTCCTCTAAATCACTGATTTGATCATCTGCTTCATCCAGCCTGCTTTTAATTCCTTCTAGTGTGGTCTTCATTTCTGATATTGTGTTAGTCATTTCTGACTGATTCTTTTTAATGATTTCATTGTCCTTTTTGATGCCTGTTATCTCTTTGTTTAGGAGCTCATTATTTCCATCTATTGTTGCTCTAAGATCCTGGAGCATCCTAACAATCATTATTCTAAACTCTGCATCCAGTATCTTGGTTATTTCTATCTCATTCAGTTCTTTTTCTGGGGATTTCTCTGTTGATTCATTTGAATTCCATTTCTCTCTCTTCTCATTTTGTCTTTGTATAGACTGCTGCTTTGGATGTGCTGTTTGTATAGCTAGCTGAGTATAGGGTTGGTGTTGTCTGCCTCCCACTTTCAGTTTTGTTGTTTCTAGATCTTCTTGGGTTAGCCTCAGCTGTAGTTTGTAATCACTGTGGGCTACTTGTCTGCTGCTACTGCTCTTTTTGCTATTTGTGTCATTGTTTTATATGCCTTAGCTGGGTCAGGTGTGAGGAGCCTTTCCTTAAGATACCACTCTAGCTAGGGTTGTTAGGTCCTGAGCTGATGCTCTCAGTATCTGGCCACTGGATGTACCATTCCTGGATCTGCCTGGCTGGAAAATGGCACAGACCAGTGGGAGTCACTGCTTATGACTGGCCCATAGCCACCTTCTTGGAGCTACAGGCAATCCAGAATTTGTAGCTACCTCTGCTGAGTCCTGATGCCCCTGTAAATATCAGCTGCACTCCTAGGCTGGCTTTTATCTACTCTTGGCCAGTGTGTGTGGCCTTTTTATTCCCAACATGTGGTCTTTCTGCCAGCCCCCACTGCCAACGCCTCCTCAGGCACTCAAGCACCAGCATTGCCAGGCACACGGGCTTGCAGGCTGTAGCTCAAGCTTCCCCACTGATGTGGGGGGACTCCTAGCCTCACTGGGCTCTGCTCCCCACGGTTGCATGGAAGGACTCTCTGGGTTCCACCCCTCACCACTGATGTGCAGGCTGCCCAGCTCCACCCCCCACCACTGCATGGGCCAAGCACCACAGCTGCTGCCACAGCCAGGCCCTCCCACCCTTTGGAAGGTACTCAGCAGTTTGTGGGAGTGGTGTAGCTTAGACCTCAGGACTCAAAACCTGTGTCCTCGATGTGCCCCTGCTTCTAAGCATCTCTTTGCACTGACTGGACCAGGAGAGCCTCTGGTGGGTGGGGTAATTGCTTCCCTTTGTTGGCTTTGTTCTCCCAGGAAAAAATAGTCACTTTAGGTTTGGGGAGTGACCCAGTACAGGGGTCAGGGTGGCTATCCCCCACAGTCTCTCCCTGTGCCCCAAAGACTGCACTCTTCTCTTGCTACTCCAGTCCTCTGAGCACTCCCCACTCCCAGAGCCCTGGGTAAGTGGCTGTGAATGAAATTTTCTGTGCGATCCATTTAAGAAGGAGCCTGGATCTGAGATTTCTGTCTTCCTCTCTCAAACAGTAAACCAGCTCTTCTTTCAGCTAAATACTCTCTGTAAGCCTCCTCAGTCTCCAGGGCTCCAGGCTGGTGTTCTGGTCCTGAGGCTGAGGACCCACAACTCTCCAGGCAACTGTCCCTACAGCAAGATAACCTCCAGGCTGCCTCTCACTCCTGGGAGTAGGGCAGCCCTTTCTGCATCTCTGCCCTTCCTACCAGTCTCAGTGTGGCTTCTTCAGTGATGCTTGGTTATAGATTCCTCTTAGTTTAGTCCAAAGTTGGTTTTTCAAGATGATTGTTCCTAAGTTAAGTTGTAATCCACTTTGGTTCTGGGAGGTGGGAGTTATAACATCAGCCTACTCCGTCACCATTTTCACTCTTCCTGTGGTGTCTTTATGAATATTGACTCATTGGTAATGACCACCAGGCCACTGGTTTTTCTTGTTCTAGGAATGCTTTTTGAGAGTACTATTTTCTCTTGTTGTATGTGAGTATTCAATGCAGTTGGTCTTTTCATGGGTATGGCTATCCCTTCAGTCTGGTTGGCTCTAAGTGTCAACTTTGATCACATGTATCACACACTGTGGAATGTTTGTTCTATTGGGTGTATTTATTCCCCACAGTATCTGGTGCCTTCTAGACTCCACCTTTGTGCATGCTGCTTGTGTAGGTATATGAGTCTAGGGTTGGTGTTGTCTGCTACCCACTACCAGTTATGTTGGCTCTAGATCTTTTTGGGTTGGAGTCAGCTGTTGCTTTTAACCTGCTGTGGGGTACTTGTGTGCCACTATGGCTCTTTTCACTGTTTGTGTCTGCGTTTTCTGTGCTTGGATAGTTTGGGAGGGGCCAACCTTTGTATAAGGAGTTTTGCTTAGAGATGACATTAGCTCTTTAAAGCCCCAAGCTCTGTAAAATTTGTCTCTACTTATCAGCTGCTCCACCTCCTCTTGTAGCTGCTTGGTCTTCACACAGAGTCTTCTGTAGTAAGACTATAGTGTGAGCTCAGACTGGCCTCACTCAACCAACCTCTCTATAGGTTGCATGCTTGGTGGGTTAGGGCAGCTGGGTTGGGAATACAACATTACTATGACCCCCTACCTCAGGGGTCTCTTGACCAGGAGCTGAGTATGGGGAATGTGGCCCTTAATCCAGAGCTTAATCCCTAAGCCACTGCTGGATACTCAAATTTCATTTCTCCCCAACAAGTTGAGCAGCAGGTTTAGACCAAATGTGGCCAACAGTCTCCTCTGCAGAAGTACTTTCAGCTGGTGAGACCCTGGTCTCAGGGAGGAAGACTGAGAGCTTCCTCTCCTGGGGCTTACTATGCCCCTCCTAAAAGTGGCTAAGCTCCTCAACCAGATCCAACAATAGGCTCACAGGGACCCACACATTATATGTCCATGTTCCAAGCCTCTCTCTCTTCCCCCTGTGGAATCTAGCCCAAAAGGGCAGGATATCCAGTGCCCAGACTGACTGAATGTGAAGCTCCATCCTATCCAAAGCATATGAGTCACTGTGTCGGTGCTGATCACAGAGAGTGGAACTCATCTAAGCTGGGCCAGTTATGCAGAGCCTTTCCTTAGGATACTGCTCTAGCAAGCACTGTTAGGTCCAGAACCAATGCTTTCCACAGCTGGCCCCTGGATGTGCCAGCCCTGGTCCTTCTTGGCAGGAATGCAGTGCAGACCAGTGGGAGACACTGCCTGTGACTGGTCCGTGGCAACCTTCTTGGAGCTACAAGCAATCTAGAGTTTGTGGCTGCCAATGCTGGGCCCAGGTGTACATGGAACTACCAAGCTGCTCTTCTAGTCTGGCTTTTACCCACACTGGGCTTGGGGGAAAGTCTGCTTAAAAGATCAAGTTTCCTTGTGTCCCACCACCTGCAGCCTCTTTTTGCTGGCTACTTATTGGGCTCAGCTAATAAAAAAAGCCTCTGCTAGGGTCTAGCACAGGCATAGCCAACATACGGCCCGCAGGCCGGATCTGGCCCACATAATGAGTTTATGCGGCCCGCAATCAAATTTTTAATATTCTTCGCTACTTTAAAATCTCAGCTACTCAGAAGCAGAAGCGTCTTTGATCATTGGAAATCGAGATATTTAAGAAGATAGTGATACATGGAAAAGAATTTCGCGTGTGACTAATCTAGGGTTAACTTCCAATAATTGGTCAAATGGATTCACGATACTTCTTTATTTTTTAAAAAAATTCCATTATAAAAATTTACAACTTTTGTACTTGTCTGTACTCGATATGAACTGTTTGGCATTTAGCGGTGGCAATGTGAAACCCACATTCTTTTTTTAAATTAATTTTAATAGGGTAACATTGATAAATTAGGGTACATATGTTCAGAGAAAACATCTCTAGATTATTTTGACATTTGATTATGTTGCATACCCCTCACCCAAAGTCAAATTGTCTTCCATCACCTTCTATCTGGTTTTCTTTTTTCTTTTTTTTTATTTTATTGTATTTATTTTTAATGGGGTGACATCAGTAAATCAAGATACATATATTCAGCCTGACCTGCGATGGCGCAGTGGGTAAAAGCATCGACCTGGAACGCTGAGGTCGCCGGTTTGAAACTCCGGGCTTCCCTGGTCAAGGCACATATGGGAGTTGATGCTTTCTGCTCCTCCCTCCCTTCTCTCTCTGTCTCTCTCTCTGTCTCTCTCTCTCTGTCTGCTCTCTCTAAAATGAATAAATAAAATCTAACAATAAATAAATAAAATATACACAATCACTTGAGTACACAATCACTAAGTCAATTTAAAAAAAAAAAAAAAGATACATATATTCAAAGATAATATGTCCAGGTTATCTTAAAGTTCAATTATGTTGCATACCCATCACCCAAAGTCAGATTGTCCTGTCACCCTCTATCTAGTTCTCTTTGTGCCCCTCCCCCAAACTCTTCCCTCTCCCTCTCCCCCCTCCCCCCGTAACCACCACACTCTTATCAATGTCTCTTGGTCTCACTTTTATGTCCCATCTACGTATGGAAAAATGCAGTTCCTGGTTTTTTATGATTTACTTATTTCACTCCGTATAATGTTGTCAAGATCCCACCATTTTGCTATAAATGATCCGATGTCATCATTTCTTATGGCTGACTAGTATTCCATAGTGTATATGTGCCACATCTTCTTTATCCAGTCATCTATTGATGGGCTTTTTGGTTGTTTCCATGTCCTGGCCACTGTGAACAATGCTGCAATGAACATGGGGCTGCATGTGTCTTTACAAGTCAATGTTTCTGAGTTTTTGGGGTATATACCCAGTAGAGGGATTGCTGGGTCATAAGGTAGTTCTATTTTCAGTTTTTTGAGGAACCACCATACTTTCTTCCATAATGGTTGTACTACTTTACATTCCCACCAACAGTGGATGAGGGTTCCTTTTTCTCCACAACCTCTCCAACATTTGCTATTACCTGTCTTGTTAATAATAGCTAGTCTAACAGGTGTGAGGTGGTATCTCATTGCAGTTTTGATTTGCATTTCTCTAATAACTAAAGAAGATGAGCATCTTTTCATATATCTGTTGGCCATTTGTATTTCTTCCTGGGAGAAGTGTCTGTTCATATCCTCTTCCCATTTTTTTATTGGATTGTTTGTTTGTTTGTTGTTGAGTTTTATGAGTTCTTTGTATATTTTGGATATTAGGCCCTTATCTGAGCAGGTGTTTAAAAATATCATTTCCCAATTAGTTGGCTGTCTGTTTATCTTGTTATCAATTTCTCTTGCTGAACAAAAACTTCTTAGTCTGATGTAGTCCCATTCATTAATTTTTGCTTTCACTTCTCTTGCCTGTGGAGTCAAATTCATAAAATGCTCTTTAAAGCCCAGGTCCATGAGTTTGGTACCTATGTCTTCTTCTATGTACTTTATTGTTTCAGGTCTTATGTTTAGATCTTTGATCCATTTTGAGTTAATTTTAGTACAGGGGGACAAACTGTAGTCCAGCTTCATTCTTTTGCATGTGGCTTTCCAGTTTTCCCAGCACCATTTGTTGAAGAGGCTTTCTTTTCTCCATTGAGTGTTGTTGGCCCCTTTATCAAAAATTATTTGACTATATATATGTGGTTTTATTTCTGGGCTTTCTATTCTGTTCCATTGGTCTGAGTGTCTATTTTTCTGCCAATACCATGTTGTTTTGATTGTCGTGGCCCTATAATAGAGTTTGAAGTCAGGTATTGTAATGCCCCCAGCTTCATTCCTTTTCTTTAGGATTGCTTTGGCTATTCGGGGCTTTTTATACTTTCATATAAATCTGATTATTTTTTGCTCCATTTCTTTAAAAAATGTCATTGGAATTTTGATGGGAATTGCATTAAATTTGTATATAGCTTTGGGTAATATGGCCATCTTGATTATATTTATTCTACCTAACCAAGAACAAGGTATATTCTTCCATCTCATAATGTCTTTTTCGATTTCCCTTAACAATGGTTTATAGTTTTCATTGTATAAGTCCTTTACATTCTTTGTTATGTTTATTCCTAGGTATTTTATTTTTTTTGTTGCAATCGTGAAGGGGATTATTCTTTTGAGTTCATTCTCAGATGTTTCATTGTTGGCATATAGAAAGGCTATTGACTTCTGTATGTTAATTTTGTATCCTGCGACCTTACTGTATTGGCTTATTTTTTCTAGAAGTCTTTTTGTGGATTCTTTGGGGTTTTCGATGTATAGGATCATATCATCTGCAAAAAGTGATACCTTTACTTCTTCTTTTCCGATATGGATGCCTTTTATTTCTTTGTCTTGTCTGATTGCTGTGGCAAGAACCTCTAGTACCACATTAAATAAGAGTGGAGAGAGTGGACAACCCTGTCTTGTTCCTGATTTAAGGGGGAAAGCCTTCAGTTTTGTGCCATTTAGTATGATGTTAGCTGATGGTTTATCATATATGGCCTTTATCATGTTGAGATATTTTCCTTCTATACCCATTTTGTTGAGAGTCTTAAACATAAAATTGTGTTGTATTTTATCAAAAGCCTTTTCTGCATCTATTGATAATATCATGTGGTTTTTGTTCTTTGTTTTGTTGATATGGTGTATTACGTTAACCGTTTTACGTATGTTGAACCATCCTTGAGATTCTGGGATGAATCCCACTTGATCATGATGTATTATTTTTTTAATATGTTGTTGTATTCGATTTGCTAGTATTTTGTTTAGTATTTTAGCATCTGTATTCATTAGAGATATTGGTCTGTAGTTTTCTTTTTTTGTGCCATCCTTGCCTGGTTTTGGTATAAGGGTTATGTTTGCCTCATAAAATGTGTTTGGAAGTATTGCTTCTTCTTCAATTTTTTGGAAGACTTTCTGTAGAATAGGAACCAAGTCTTCTTTGAAGGTTTGATAAAATTCGCTGGTATAGCCGTCTGGGCCTGGACTTTTATTTTTGGGGGAGGTTTTTAATGGTTTTTTCTATTTCTTCTCTACTAATAGGTCTGTTTAGGCTTTCTGCTTCTTCTTGACTCAGTCTAGGAAGGTTGTATTGTTCTAGGAATTTATCCATTTCTTCTAGGTTGTTGAATTTAGTGGCATAAAGTTTTTCATAGTATTCTACAATAATTCTTTGTATATCTATGATGTCCGTGGTGATTTCTCCTCTTTCATTTTGGATTTTGTTTATATGAGTTCTTTCTCTTTTTTCCTTGGTAAGTCTTGCCAAGGGTTTGTCAATTTTGTTGATTTTTTCAAAGAACCAGCTCTTTGTTCTATTAATTTTTTCTATAGTTTTTCTGTTCTCTATTTCATTTATTTCTGCTCTGATTTTTATTATCTCCGTTCTTCGGCTGGTTTTGGGTTGTCTTTGTTCTTCTTTTTCTAGTTCCTTAAGGTGTGAAGTTAAGTGGTTCACTTGGGCTCTCTCTTGTTTGTTCATATATGCCTGAAGTGATATGAACTTCCCTCTTATCACTGCTTTTGCTGCATCCCATAGATTCTGATATGTCGTATTATCATTTTCATTTGTCTGTATATATCTTTTGATCTCTGCACTTATTTCTTCTTTGACCCATTCATTCTTTAAAAGTATGTTGTTTAGTTTCCACATTTTTGTGGGATTTTTTTCCCTCTTTTTTGCTGTTGAATTCTAGTTTCAAGGCTTTATGATCAGAAAATATGCTTGGTACAACTTCAATTTTTCTGAATTTGCTGATGTTGTTTTTGTGGCCCAGCATATGGTCAATTCTTGAGAATGATCCATGTACACTGGAGAAAAATGTATACTCAGTCACTTTGGGATGAAATGTCCTGTAGATGTCTATCATATCCAGGTGCTCTAGTGTTTTGTTTAAGGCCACTATGTCTTTGTTGATTCTCTGTTTGGATGACCGATCTAGAGCCGTCAGCGGTGTATTGAGGTCTCCAAGTATGATTGTATTTTTGTCAGTTTTTGTTTTAAGGTCAATAAGTAGCTGTCTTAAATATTTTGGTGCTCCTTGGTTTGGTGCATATATATTAAGAATTGTTATGTCTTCTTGATTCAGTGTCCCCTTAGCCATTATGAAATGGCCATTTTTGTCTTTGAGTACTTTTGCTGTCTTGTAGTCAGCATCATCAGATATGAGTATTGCTACGCCTGCTTTTTTGTGGATGTTATTTGCTTGGAGTATTGTTTTCCAGCCTTTCACTTTGAATTTGTTTTTATCCTTGTTACTTAGATGAGTTTCCTGTAGGCAGCATACAGTTGGATTTTCTTTTTTAATCCATTCTGCTACTCTGTGCCTTTTTATTGGTGAGTTTAATCCGTTTACATTTAGTGTAATTATTGATACTTGTGAGTTCCCTATTGCCATTTTAAATCTTGCTTTCTGTTAGTTTTGTGTCTTGTTTGATCCTTCTCTTTCGTTTTTCTATCTTTTGTTTTTATTTGGTTGTATTCCATACATCTTTCCTCTGTTGCTATCTTTTTTATCTCATGTGCTTCTGTGGTGGTTTTTTCAATGGTGGTTACCTTTGAGTAATGAAAAGGGTCCCTACCCTGTTCATTGTAGTGAACTATTTTGTGAGTACTTTTGCACTCCATCGTCCTTTGCTACTGTTAATCTCCATCTTCTCCCCCTCTTTCTTTTTGTTGTTGTCACAGTTTAAATTTGGTTTTATTGTGTTCTTCTTGGAGCTTTTACTTGTGGCTCTGTTTTTTTTGTTCTTTGTATCTGATTGGAGAACCCCCTTTAGTATGTCCTGGAGTGGGGGTTTTCTGGTGATAAATTCTCTCATCTTTTCTGTATCTGTGAATGTTTTTATTTCTCCTTCATATTTGAAGGTTAGCTTTGATGGGTATAGTATTCGTGGCTGAAAGTTCCTCTCTTTCAAGACTTTAAATATTGGGGTCCACTCTCTTCTAGCTTGTAGAGTTTCTGTTGAGAAATCTGATGATAATCTAATGGGCCTTCCTTTATATGTTGTATTCTTCTTTTCCCTGGCTGCCTTGAGAATTTTTTCTTTGCAGTTGGTTTGTGCCAATTTTATTATGATGTGCCTTGAAGTAGGTTTGTTGGGGTTAAGAAAACTTGGAGTTTTGTTTGCTTCTAGAATTTGAGGTTTTAGTTCTTTCCAGAGGCTTGGGAAGTTCTCATCTATTATTTGTTTGAGTATGTTCTCCATTCCATTTTCTCTCTCTTCTCCCTCTGATATACCTATTATTCTTATGTTATTCTTTTTGATGGAGTCAGATAATTCCTGTAGGGCTATTTCATTTTTTTTAATTTTTGAATCTCTTTCTTCTTCTCTTTGTTGAGCCTCAAGTTGCTTGTCTTCTATTTCGCTGATCCTCTTTTCTATCTGGCCTGTTCTATTAGCTAAGCTTGTTACCTCATTTTTCAGCTCATGAATTGAGTTTTTCATCTCTGTTTGATTTGTTTTTATAGTTTCAATTTCCTTGGAGATATACTCTTTGTGTTCATCTAGTTGTTTTCTGAGCTCCCTAAATTGCCTTTCTGTGTTTTCTTGTATATCTCTGAGTATTTTTAGAATTTCTATTTTAAATTCTCTGTCGTTTAACTCCAAGGTTTCCAAAATCTTAAATTTTTTCTCCATAGATTTTCCCTCATCTCTCTGTGTTACCTCTCTTTCTTTTGTATCCATGATATTCGATTTTCTCTTCTTTAATGGCATCTGAGGGTGGTTTTCTTGATAGTATTAATGAGATTTTATAAGGAATAAAAGGATTAAAAATAAAAATAAAAATAAAAAATTGCGCATTTTTTAAAAAAAATTAATCATTAAATAAAGAAAAATAAAATAAGATAAAAATTTGAGGGGAAAAAGGGAATAATTCCTTCCCCTCCTTTTTTCCTCTCCTCTCCTCTCCCCTCTTTTTTGAGAAAATCTTGTGATGAACTGTGAATTATATTGTACTAAATAGAACAAACTATACCTGTAGTGGAGGGCCTGAGTTGGGGAGAAGTAATATAGGGGTAAAGGAAAAAGAAAAAAAAGAAAAAAAAATACAAGAAAAAAATTTTTATATATAAAAAAGGGGGGAGCAGTATAGACCCACAAAAAGCAAATTAGGAAAAAATTTGGGTCAAGAATAAAATGATTTGCTTTTAGGTGTTGGCTGACTCAGAGTTATGATGAGAGGAATAAGAGGGAAACAGGAAAAAGGGGTGGAAAATTAAAAAATTACTATTGTATTTAGTGGAACAAGAACTAGATAAAATGGAGAGCCAGGGATGGGAGCACTGCTAATGTGTTAAAAAGGTGAAGTAAAAACCCTCCAAAATGCCACAAACTTAAGTTTGAGTCCCAGATAAGATAATTTGTTCGTTATTGAAGTTTGAATGAGAGAAGACGTAAAGGAGAGAGGAAGAGACTAATATAGAGGGAGAAAAGAGAGAGAGAGAGAGAGAGAAAAGATGGAACAACTTAAAGAAGAAAAAAGAAAAAGGAGGAGAGAGAAAGAGAGAGTTAGGGGTTTTGGATTGCAACCCTCAAAGAGAGAAAGGAGGAGGAAAGAAAAGATAATGGGAGATGTAACACTTATGGGTAGTGTAGTTCAAAGAGAGACGAGAGTAAGACTGAGAGAGAATTAAATGACCAAATTGGAGTAGAAAAAAAATCAAGAATGAAGAAAAGAGACACAGACGAACAAATATAATACAATGGGATAGGTTATAAAATCTGCAGATTATTCTTGATTTTGAGAGGTTGTCGTCTTGCTTTTTCTTTTCTGTCTTTCTGGTCGGTGACTTTGTACCTCGGGTTCTGCCCCTGTGGCACGCTCTGGAAGAGGTTTGCAGTTGATAATTCTCTATGGTAATGTCATGTATTGGGCTTCAGTCTCGTTGGCAGTCGAGGTTCATTAGTGTTTATAGGCTCCAACAGTGAGAGGATCTCTCACTGTGAGAGTGTTCCTGGAGCCTCTCTCCTAGTCTTTCCTTCCACAATTAGAAGCCTGATAATCCAGCTATGGGGTTGCTGCTGCCTCTGCCTGGATAGTAAGAGTCTCAAAGAGCTGGCAACTCCCCACTCTATTCCCACTAAGCACAGGGCTCTGAGTAAGGCTCAGTCAGTCAGACCTGCCAGCATAATCAAGCGTGGCTTCCTCTCACTCAAAGACCTCTGGCTCTGCCCCTCTGTGGGATAACTCGAGTGCCCGCTCCTGAGGCGTTCGGAGGAATCTCTTGCCCACTCTCCGTGTGCACCCACCAGGATGTCAGACCAGACAGGTCACACTTCGAGTGAAATCCCTACCCACACGGAAAAGATCGAGCTTTGGAATTGGCTTTTGCTCTATCCTCGTGCGGCTTTCCCAAGGGGCTAGGGCTGCCTGAGATTCCGCTCCTGGCCCGCTCACAGACCTGCTCCTCTGTGGGAAAAACACGGGCGCCCACCTCTGAGGAGTTTGGAGGAATCTCCTGTCCACTCTTCCTGTGTGCGCACTGACCAGATTATGAGTTTCAGGCGGGACGCCTCTCACTCCGAGAAAGCCCTCTGCCCACACGGAAAAGTTACTGGGTTGGAATTGGCTTTCGCTCTGTCCCCGTGCGGCTTTCGCAGAGCGCTGGGGCTTCCGCTCCTGGCCCGCTCACAGGCCTCTGACTCTGCTCCTCTGAGGGAAAACACGGGCGCCCACCTCTGAGGAGTTCGAAAGAATCTCCTGCCCACTCTGCGTGCGTGCGCACTGACCAGATTATGAGGATCGGGCGGGACGCCTCTCGCTCCGCGAAAGCCCTCCTCCCGCACAGAAAAGTTCCGCCTTTGGAGTTGGCTCCAGCTCCCTCCCTGTGCCCGGTCCCCTCAGGGCGCTGGGGCTCCTAGGAGATGCTGCTTTTTGCTCACACAGAGGCCTCTGACTCTGCTTCTCTGTGGGTTAGCATGGGCGGTGCCCACCCCTGAAGTGTTCGTAGGAATCTCTTGCCCACTAACCACGCGCACCGACCAGGAGATGCGGAAAATGGCTGCCCCACTTGTCTTTCTTTGTCTAGGTTTGGCGCGTGCGTGTTAGCTTGAATTGCCCAGGTTTTTCCACGGCTTGGATCTCCGTGCCTAGTTTGGCTGTTTGTACTGCAGCCTGGAACTATTCACTCCCTATGCCCGCCTTAGTTTCTATATTCTCAGTTCTCAGTGGAAGCCATCCTGTTTGGATTAGAGAGGAAGGCGGAGCATTTCTTACTCCTTATTTCCCCCAGAGTTTGACCATATATTTAGCCAATCTTTCACTCGATCCTACCTTCGGGTGTGTTGTGAAGCATCTGAAGACTCCAAGGATAGGTTTTTCTGTTTCTGGTTGAAGAACTTGTTGAGTTTATGGGGAGATTTTCAGTATCGCTTCCTACCGCGCCATCACTGTGACGTCTCTCCCTCTATCTGGTTTTCTTTGTGTACCTCCCCTCCCCCCACCCCCTCCTTCTCCTTCCACCCCGCCTTCCCCCACCCCCAGTTACCATCACATTCTTGTCCATGTCTCTGAGTCTCATTTTTATGTCCCATCTATGTATGGAATCATATAGTTCTTAGTTTTTTTTCTGATTTACTTATTTCACTCAGTATAATGTTATCAAGGTCCATCCATGTTATTGTAAATGATCCGATGTCATCATTTTTTATGGCTGAGTAATATTCCATAGTATATATGTACCAAAGCTTTTTAATCCACTCGTCCACTGATGGACACTTGAGCTGTTTCCAGATCTTTGCTATTGTGAACAATGCTGCCATAAACATGGGGGTGCATTTCTCCTTTTAGAACAGTACTATGGTTTTCTTAGGGTACATTCCTAATATGTCTGATAAGGGGTAATAACCAAAATTTATAAAGAACTTGTAAAACTCAACACCAGGAAGACAAACCATCCAATCCAAAAATGGGCAAAGTACCGGGTTCAATTCCTGGCCAAGGCACACAGGAGAAGCGCCCATCTGCTTCTCCACCCCTCCCCCTCTCCTTCCTCTGTCTCTCTCTTCCCCTCCCACAGCCAAGGCTCCATTGGAGCAAAGTTGGCCCGGGCACTGAGGATGGCTCTAAGGCCTCTGCCTCAGGCGCTAGAGTGGCTCTGTTTGCAACAGAGTGACACCCCAGATGGGCAGAGCATCGCTTCCTGGTGGGCATGCCGGGTGGATCCTGGTCAGGCACATGCGGGAGTCTGTCTGACTGCCTCCCCATTTCCAACTTCAGAAAAATACAAAAAAAGGCAAAACAAATGAATAGACACTTCTCCAAAGAAGACATACAGATGGCCAATGAAACCCACATTCTTTTAGGCAGAGTTTGCCAGAACACACTCAAAGTCAAACAATCCGTTATTTTTTTGGTCAAGTGTGCTGAATCAAGTGGCATTGTAGCATAGACAATAGCTGCAGTTGATAACTGAAAACATGTCCAGGCTGTTTATAAAATGAAATAATTGTTTTATTTGCAATATAACCCCTTCAAGCTCATTCTATTAATTAAATATTGTTTCTATTGATTGTGATACAGTTCAGATATTTATACAATATGTAATTATATTTTTATTAAAATAATATTGTATATTAAAATTTTTTCACTCACTTACACTTATTCATAAACAAATTACATAATAAAATTTTGTTTACTTAAATGAAGTGTTTTTGTATTTAACATTTTTTAATTTTAATATTTCGTCTGGCCCTTTAAAAACGTTTTCTTTCTAATCTGGCCTGGGGGCATAAACTGTTGGCCATGCCCGGTCTAGCATGGACAGCAATTCAGGTATTAGGAAGAGTGTTGGGTGTGGCTCCACCCCTCGGCCCCAGGTATCAGTCTGTCCAGACTATTTTCACAGTCCTCAGTAGGGTGTGGCCACAGTTGTCCAGTGGTTGTGTCCTCTGAGACCCAGAGGTGTGGTCTTCCTGCTGTTTGGACAGTTTCTAATGAGTCTCCCATGAGGTGGAAGCACCAGACTTAGAATCAGGAGCTGTGGGGGAAAGCTCTAATCTCAACACAGCAAACTGAGTCACTGACGCTTCCCCTGCTTCCTGGCCTCTCAGAACGACCATCACCATGACTGGGTTAGGAGAGATGCCTGAGGGAAGAGCAGTTTCTTTTCCCCAGAATGATGCTGCACAGAAGGAACACTCTGCCCTAGAATGATGGCGACTGCAGAATTGGAGAATGATTCAGCACAGGGGTTCCAGTGGCCGTCTCTCAGTTTCCCTCCGTGGGCCTCCAACCTTATACTCTCTTCATGCAACTCCAGATCTCAGCTCTCCCTCCACCAGAGCCCCAGGGAAGTGGCTGTAAATAGAGGTTTTCTGCATAGGCCCTTTAAGACGGAACCTGCATCTCCTAGAGCTTATTCTCTTTCTTGCAGACAGAAACCCTGCTCTTTTCATTGCCAAATGCTTTCTGGGCACCTATTCTAGGCTCTGGGGCTCTACGATGGGCATCCGGGCCTGAGGCTGAGCATTCACACCTCTCAGGGTGACTCTTCCCACAGTGAGAGTCCCTTTAGACCCTCAGCCACCCATCGCTCCTGGGAGCGGGGCAGCCCTTTCCACATCTCTGCCCTTCTTACCAATCTCGGTATGGCTTCTTCTGTAATCCTTGGTTATAGACTCCAGTTTCTTTAGTTTAAAGTTCGTTTTTCAAGATGATTGTTCTTAAGTTGTAATCCAATTTGGTTCTGGAAGGCGGCAGTTGGTAAGTCTGCCTATTCCATTGCCATCTTGGAATTTCTTTGATCTCTGCTTTTATTTCTTCTTTGACTTAGTCATGTTTTAGAAGTATGTTGTTTAATTTCCACATTTTCATAAATTTCTTTGTGCAGTTGGATTCCAATTTCAAAGGCTTATGGTCAGAAAATATGCTCAGTATAATTTCAATCTTCCTGATTTTATTGATGTTAGTTTTGTGACCCAACTTATGGTCTATCCTTAAGAATATTCCATGCATATTGGAGAAGAATGTATAATCTGATCTTTTGGGATGCAATGTCCTGTAAATGTTTATTTTGTCCATTTGGTCTCATTTAAGGCCAATATTTCTTTATTGATTTTCTGTTTGGATGCTCTATCTAAAGCTATCAATGGTGCGTTGAAATACCCAAGTATTATTACATTTTTTTCTGCTTCTATTTTTAGATCAGTTAGTCGATGTCTTATATATTTTGGTACTCCTTGGTTTGGTGCATGTATATTAAGAACTGTTATGTCTTTTTTGATACAGTGTCTCTCTTATCATTATGAAATGTCCATTTTTGTCTCAGGTTACCTTTGTTTGTCATAAAGTCAGCATTTTCAGATATGAGTATGGCTACACCTGCTTTTCTTTGAATATTATTTGCTTGGAAAATTGTTTTTCAACCTTTCACTTTGAGTCTACTTTTGTCCTTGCATCTTAGATGTGTCTCTTGAAGGCAACATTTGGTTGAGTTTTGCTTTTTGATACAATCTGATACTCTGTACCTATTTATTGGTGAGTTCAGTCTATTCAGATTTAGGGAAATTATTGACACATGAGGATTTCCTATAGTCATTTTATGTTTTGTTTTCTGGTAGCTCTGTATTTTGTTTTGTTCTTTTGTTTGTTTGTTTGTTTCTGTTGTTTTTACTTGGTGGTGTTCCATACTTCTTTATCCTATTCATTTTTTATGCTATGTGCTTCAGTAGTAGCTTTTTAGTGGGTGGTTACCATTACATTATTAAAAGAAAAATGTTCATATGTACAGCAGTTCTTTGTCTTATGAGTGCTTCTGCACTCCATCCTCCTTTGCTTCTGCAGATCTTTATCCTTGCCCCTCCTATGTTATTTTCTCACAAATTATCCTTGTTTTTATTGTGACTTTGTTGGAGATTTCACTTGTAGGTTTGATTTGTTTTGTTTCTTGTGTCTGGCTGAATAAACTTTTGAGTATTTCCTGCAGTGAGAGTTTTCTGGTGATAAATTCCCTCAGCTTCTGTATGTCTGCAAAGGTTTTTATTTCTCCTTCACATATAAAGGATAACATTGATGGACATAGTATTTTTGGCTGGTAATTCCTCTTTCAGAACTTTGAATGTTTGGGTCCATTCTCTTCTGGTATGTAGAGTTTCTGCTGAGAAGTCTGATAATAACTAATGGACTTTTTATTATATGTCATGTTCTTTTTCTTTGACAGAGACAGAGAAGAGGGTCAGAGAGATGGACAGACAGGAACAGATAGACAGGAAGTCAGAAAGATGAGAAGCATCAATTCTCTGTGGCACCTTAATTGTTCATCGATTTCTTTCTCATATGTGCCTTGACCAGGGAGACACAGCAGAGTGAATGACCCCTTGCTCAAGCCAGCGACTTTGGCCTCAAACCAGCAACCTTTTGGCTCAAGTCAGTGAGCATGAGTTCATGTCTATGATCCTAGCCAGTGCTCAAGCTGGATGAGCTCAAGCCAGTGACCCTGCACGCAAGCTGGTGAGCCCGTGCTCAAGCTGGATGAGCCCACACTCAAGGCTGCAACCTCAGGGTTTTGTACCTGGGTCCTCCGTGTACCAGTCTGATGCTCTACCCTCTGTGCTACTGCCTGCTCAGACTCTTATGTTTTTCTTTTCCTTAGCTACCTTGAGGATTCTTTCTTTGTCATTGATTTTTGACAATTTTAATATAATGTGCTTTGGAGTAGATCTCTTTGTGTTGAGGTAAGTCGGCATTATGTTTGCTTCCTGGATTCAAAGCTGTAACTCTTTCCATAGGCTTGGAAATTTTTAATCAATTGTTTGTTTGAATAGGTTCTTCATTCCCTTCTCCTTCTCTTCTTCTTCTCATAAACCCATTAGTCTTATATTGCTCTTTCTGATGCACCCAAACAATTTTTGTAGAGCTCTCTCAGTTTTTTAATTTTTGAGTCTTTCTTCTCCTCTCCTTTTAGCATCTCTAGTTGCCTGTTTTCAATTTCACTGATTCTTTTCTCTATCTGGCTTCTTCTATTAGCTACACTTGCTACTTCAATCTCAATTCATGTACTGTATTGAGTTCTTCATCTCTGTTTTTAAAGTTTCAGTTCCTTTGGTGAGGTATTTGTTTTATTCATTAATTTTTTTTCTGAGCTCATTATGTTGCGTATTGGTGTTTTCTCACATATTGTTTTGTTAGAACTTTAATTTTGAATTCTCTATCATTTAACTCCAAGGTTTCCATGTGATTGAGATTTTTTCTGGAGATGTTTTATTTTCTTTCTGAACTATGTCTCTGTCTCTGTCTCATGTAGACATGGTACTCAATATCTTCTTGTTTGATAGCATTTGAGAGTGGTATTGTTAAGAATCCTAACAAAACAATAACTAAAATGTTAAAAATTAATATAAAAATAAAAAAAATTAAAAATTATGACAAGAAGAATCACAGAAAAAAGATTGAAAACAAAGAAAAAATTAAAAACAAAACACCCACAAAAATAAGAATAAAAATATAAAAATTAAAAAAATAAAATTCAAAAGAGACAAAACTAATAAGAAGAAAAATAGGAAAAAAGGTTGAAATTTTTTGGTTTTGAGATTTTTTTTTCTAGTAAGTGTTAATGTATTATAAGTTTTAGCTCTTAAAGTTCCTGGGCTGTCCTCGTCTGAGATGTTGCTGTTGTAATGATATAGGCAGGGCCACAGTCACATTGGTGGTTGGAGTGTGTTGTGAGGGCTTTACAGCTTCATCTTTACAGCTTTACGGCTCTAACAATTGTGATCTCAGGCTTCCAGGTGCTCCTCCCCACTTAACACACCTAGGGACCAGATGTGGATTACCTCTGTTCTTCAGGGGAGAGAGTGACTCTGGAGAGCTAACTGTGGGGTTTGTTTCTGCCACTCTCTGTACTGTGAGATGAGGAAGGCAGGATTGGGAAGCTGGGGGTCAGCACATTAGTTTTCTCTGTCTTTGCTGAGTGCAGGCTGTGACCCTGTGCTCTGGCCACTTTAGTTTATCTCCCTCTCTGCCCCTCTATCTCACTGCTCCTCCCAGCAGGAGACCTAGTCACTCTGGGTTTCCCTCTCCATAATTCTCAGTAAAAATCCAAACAGCCTGAGCTTCCTTCCTCCCCAAAGTTGAATAGAAGGAATAAAAAAGAAAAACCAGTCACTCCAGATTTTTCTCCTCTCCTGAGCCCACCACAAATGTGTTTGATCTTCCCCCTACCTTTTCAACCCATCTCACCTTTAGTCCATTCGGTGCATGAATCTTTTGAGCATACCTGCAAGCCCTGCTGGGGTTCCTTCACTGCATTATACTTGTTCAACTTGTTGAAATGTCAAGGGGTAAGATCAGAAGTATTTGTTAAACTGCCATTACTCTGATGTCATCCCATATTGGTCCTTTTGATTACTCAACCTAAACTGATACCCAGGAAACAACAACCTACTTTGTCAAGTAGAAAGACAGAAAAAATTTGAGAATCACCCTTTACCTAAAAGAATTTTAATAACTGAGTCATAACATAATATTTTGGAAACATTAAATAATTAATCATAAAATTTCTGATTTAATAGCTGATCCATTAATAAATGTATAATTGGGAGTATCTGACTGGAGACAATAATGAGCATTATTGGAGGAGTGACTGTAAATTGCAACTCCTGGCACCTGTAAGTCTCAATTTTACATAGTCCTTTTTGGAACATAATTTTCTCTGTGGTCTTCTTTATTTCTGGTATCTCTAAGAAGGGAAGTATAATTTTAGGTACATACTAACAGAATTTGATTACAAGGTACTTAGACAAAAGTTATAGTCTATTTTAGAGATGAAATGAAAGGATGCTGTAGTTATTGCTCTGGCTAAGGATTTTTTTGGCTGATGTAGTGTATGGGTATCAATTTTATTATTTATTTTATCACATGCAACCTAATGTATAAGATACCTTTTGAAAATAGTGGGGGCACTTTTATAAATGTTAGGGATTTTATTAGTCATTTTGGGTTTCTATAACAAAATACCATAGACTAGGTGGATTTTAAACAACAGACATTTATTTCTCACAGTTCTGAAGTCTGAAAGTCTAAGATGAAGGTGCCAACTGATGTGTTGCCTAGTCAAGACTCTCCTCCTGGTTAATAGGTAGTCATATTTTTATTATAACTTTACATACTGGAAGAGGTAAGAGATCTCTCTGTGGTCTCTTTTATAAAGGCACTAATCCAATTCATGGGAGTTCTGCACACAGTCAGTCTATAGAAGGGATTTATATACAACTTCCAATTTGCTTTAATAGTCAAGGAGAGTGGAATGGAAACATTATTACCATCTACTTTGCCAAGTAGGTTCAAAGAAGAGTCCACTAAAATGAATGACTTTTTTTTTCTTCACACAGCTTTCCTCCTAGAGTGCCAAGATCTATTCCATTCAATACCTCAGTTATGTACAAAAAGACTATATTTGTAGAGTTCACGGATCACCTTTTCAACATTGCCAAGCCCAGGCCACCATGGATGGGTAATGAAAACAATACTTACTATTTATTATGAAACTGAGTATCTTATTTCCTAGTAAGTATTTCTCAGTCTTGGGGCTACAGTTGAAGGGAAATGCTGCCAAAGAAAATGTACTTCTCTACTACAACCTCTCAGGGAAGTACACTGACTGAACATCCTTAATCATTTTGCTGGACCCTCATTCTCTGCTTGTTCTCTATATATTAAAGCACTCTGGGCACTTTAGTTGGTTCTGCAACCCTTTGCCTATCATGCACTTCCAGCTTATATATTAAAATGCTAGGAACTTATAAAAGAGTTTAGATAAGGATTTATTTAAAAAGCATTTTTCATGTATTTATGTCCCCTACCCCATGGAGGGAGGGAGGCCTCTCTCTCATACCAAGCAATATTGAAGGAAACTCCAGGAGAATTACTTAGAAGACTTGAAATAAGACCTCATGAGTTTAAGAGAAACTGACTAGTGTCTGGTTTTTATCTGGAAAAAAATTTCAAGGCCAGAGTCTTGGGGGAATCTCCCATGATGGTATAATAAGGAAAGTGGGTTATAGCAGAAGCTAACTATATTTCCACTGTTAGTATGAAGATAGGAAGGTCACAGGACAAGACTGTGTCTAGAAGACTCTGTATGAGAGGCCTTCCTCCCAGGGCTATGTGACCCCAACAGAAAGTGTGTGTGTGTGTGTGTGTGTGTGTGTGTGTGTGTGTGATTGTACTGCCAGAAGCAGAAACTGAGAGGAGATATAGAAGTGATAGCTGGAGAGGACATATCTCATGCTAAGGAGTGGTAGAGTGAGTTATACATATATTTGAAGGAATAGGATCTCCAGAGAACTCATATAAGTTTCCTAATAAAGAGCCAGAATTTTGGCATATGTCACAACTAGGGGATACCAAAACTACTTTACCACTGCTCCTTCTAAGAAAGATGTTATTATCATGCTTCTTTTTCCATCCTTGTTCTTTTTCCACTAACTCCAACCTTAGAGGGTCCAGAGGCAGTAAGGTGAGTGGGAAAGGCAAATGAGGATATGAAAGTGAAAAAGCAGTGAAACTACCACACAAACAACCTTTTCTCATTGAGGTTTCTGTGCCTGTCACAACTTTGCTGGAGGAAGGAGGAACCTTAAATTGCAGGGGAGATCAAAAGTCTGATAGTAGACTGGACTGGACTCATTAGTACCTAAAAATGATAGTATTAATAAGTAAAGGGGAAATTAGGATTGTTCAAATTTCAAGGAATGGAAATTCTACCTAACACAATTAAAAACTATGAAAAATAAAGCTATTTTGTGGTTTCACCCCACTGAATCCAGCCTATTCAATAAACAATTTGTAGTCATCTTATACTTAATATGTCTATAAGTCAGAAGTCTGAATTTTTCCTTTTACTTTTCTGTGTCATGCCCTGATTACTGGTTGTACAAACCAAAATCACAGGAGTCATCCCTGGGTCCCCTTCCTTTCTTCCTTCCTTCCTTCCTTCCTTCCTTCCTTCCTTCCTTCCTTCCTTCTTTCCTTCTTTCCTTCCTTCTTTCCTTCCTTCCTCCTTTTATTTCTTTTTTCTATCTCCAACATCCAAATCATCAGCAAGTCTTGTTGACTCTTCCTCTAAAACAAGTTCCAAGTCTGCTTACTTCTTGCAAATTCCAAACTCCTCTAAATTCCTGTGGACTACAAAGGCCTACATGTTATATTCCCTGCTTCACTCTATTCCACTATTTTCTATTATTCCCCTGATTATTTGCCTTGTTTCAACCACATGTTATTCAGCTATGCCAAGCTAATTTCTGGCTCAGGACTTTTGCATTTATATTATCTATGTTGAATGCTCTTCTACCAAATCTTGCTTTTTTTATTAGTTATATTTCTGCTAAAATGCTAACTCCTCAGAGAGGCCTTTCTTGACCACTATACTTGAAGTATCTGTCACCTCTTGCTTCATCATTTTCTAACACATCATCATATATTTTAGCATTTATAACGATCTGAAATTTTCTTGTTCATTATGTGCTTAATGTCTTTTGAATGATCTGTCTCATTCACTACTACATCTCCTCTGCCTAGAACAGTTTCTAGAATATAATAGAAACTCAGATAGTATTAGTTAAATGAATGAATGCATTGAATGAATTGCCTGGACTCTGTCCTTAGAACAACTATGAGGTTGAACTGGTGATAGAAGTTTCTACATTTATTCATTTAACCACTAGTTTTTATCAGTAATTATAGGGGCATGCTTCTTCCCTGTGTCTTTAACAATTACTTTTATAAAAACAAGTTTTTTGGAGTGCCACCTTCCAAGTGACCTTTGGTGACCATCTCATTCTTGCAGGTCTGCTGGGTCCTACCATCCGGGCTGAGGTTTATGACACAGTGGTCATTACACTTAAGAACATGGCTTCTCATGCTGTCAGTCTTCATGCTGTTGGTGTATCCTACTGGAAAGCTTCTGAAGGTGAATCCAATATCCTCTTATTTTTCTGTCTTCTAGATATAAATGAATATTGAGTATAAAGTCATGCAACTGTGAAGTTAAGAATATTGTCATTTTAGTCTAATACCCAATGTTTTTTATTTGGTACCCTGTCATTCTATGGTGAACCAGGCTATTGACCCTAAAATTACAACTTCATCTGCCTTTCTATACCCAAAAAACTTCCTAGGGAGGAATCAAGACTCATGGTATAAACTTGAAACAAAATTCTCCTTCTCCTTCCTTAGATTTTTTACTTTTCACATATTTTCTCTTTCTCCTCCCCCAAATTTCCAAATATGTATGCCACATGTGATGAGAGCCAACCAGCAGAAGCACAAGCTGATCTTGTTAAAACAAACAACCAGTTTGGCCACAGTCCCCACTCCAACTATCTTCTCCTTAAACTTCACAGTGCAGGAAGGTAGTGAAGAGGATATTACAATTGACCATAATATTATCCAGATAGATTATGACATATGTAGATGAAGAAGATTTAATAAAGTCATTAATACACTATTAGAGCACATGCCCTATGTTGTACCTAGCTATGCTTACATGTTGACCAATTTCTCATTCTGAAATTGGAAGGCCTTAGTTTTCTGGGTTGCACTCATGAGGCCAGGATCAACTTGGGTTGGAAGAAGGAGACAGGATGGGGCAGATAGTATACAAGTTCTGGCTAAAGCCTGGATGGCTATTTCCATGAGGCTTATTGACTTGGGAGCTTCTAGAACAAATCCAGGGACATTTTAGGGAGGCCAGGATTCTCACAATTTTGCAGCTGGGGCTAAGCATACAGATAACTCTTTTGTACCCTAAACTAGGTAAGGTCTGGGAAAGTAGATTATCTAATCTCTCATATAGGTATCTGCAGTGGTTCTGCCTAGGGACAACATAGTGAGGTGATGTTCTGATGCCCATTTGGTTTATGGTCCTACCATAAGCCTTTATATTTTTATGTTATGATCCACAAGCTCCTGACCTTCTTATACTAGTCTGGGGGCCTCAGATTTTCAGGTAAATCTGTGATGATGTTAAATATCATTGTATATGTTTGTCGACCTTTCTCATATCTTTTTGTAAAGTATTGATCAAGTGTTTAAGTTTTTGCCTTGTTAAAAATAAAGGAGTTGTTTATCATTTTCTTACTGATTTTTAGAGGTAATTTATATATTCAGAATACAAATTCGATGACAGACAAATATTTGCATATCTTTTTATAGACTGTGTGTTGAATTTTTATTCTTTCAATAATTTTTCTGGTAAACAGAAGTTCTTAAAGTTAATGAACCATGAAAATTCAATAGTTAGTAAAGCACAAAAATGTATCACATTTTTCCTTTTATTTTAGAGCTTTGTATCCTGTTTAAAGTAGTTTGATGACTTTTAGTACATTTAGACAGTTGTACAGTCATCAACACAATCCAACTTTAAGACACTTCTGGCATTTCAAAAAGTTCTCTCTTTGTATTTCAAGTCCCATTTCCACTCCCAGTCCCAGGCAACTACTGATACGCTTTATATCTCTATGCATTTGCAAGCCTATCATTTTTATCTTCCAGGCCAACTCTAGCAAAGTGTTGGCCTGGAATGGTAAACTCTATTCAGCAAATTATCATTCCCTACCCTAGAGTAGGAGGAGTATATTTTCCCACCATATTGATGTTGAGTTTAGCCATATGACTTGCTTTGGCTAGTAGAATCAAAAAGCATATGATGTAAGCCAAGATAGTTCACATGCAATATCTGTCAAAGGAACTAGAGCTGCAAAACTTGGAGGGAGATCTGAAAGACAGCATGGAATGTAAAAGTCAAGAAGTATCAAATTCAAAGCTTCTGAGCAGAGATCAGAGAAAAGATAAATAGCTGACAGTACCAGAAAATAGGATGGAGTATCCCCTGAAGCATTTGGCTTGTGTTGGAGAAGTTATGCCTAGGTGCCACTGAGCTGGGTCCTCCAGGACTGAGATCCACCAAAATCCTTGGCATGTGGACTCGGAATATGTTGTAACTCTTACTGGACATGGGAATTTGGGATATCTGTGCAGGCTAGCATCTAGGATCCCAGGCTAGGCCAGGCTCACCAGCAGCAGGGAATTGAATAGGGGTTATATAGAACAGACAGCAAATGGCCACAGTTAAAATAAAAATTACACAACCAAATGAAGTTGTATCACTAAGTTCATAATACCTCAACTCAAGTGGTCCCTCAGCACTACCTGGCCATCCTAATGCTACATTTCTTCCAATCCACTCACTGTTGCTCTCTCCAAGAAAGCTATAGTATTTCATACATTTTTTACCTCTCATCAAATCTCCCATACCTCTCTTACAACCTTAGTATTAGGGAAAAGGGCATCCTTTTCTTAATTAAATATTTCAAGCAAAGAAATGTATAGAAAATAATATAGCAAACATGTATCCATTATCTTACTTTGCCAAAACTTAACATTTGGCCATCTTTGCTTAATTTAAACATTCTAGATATATTTGAATCCTCCTCTGTACCCCTCTATGATCTCCTCTCTCCCTATCCAAACATACCCACTATCCATAACTTGATAATGACCCACAATTACACAGACAACTGAACCACACACTCCATTCCGAGGTGCCAACTCAGGTTTTCTAAATATCCACCAGGATGTTCCATGCACAGGTGTTGGTATGCTGTTGCTTCTTAATGAAACCAGTTGTCCCTAGTACCCACTGGAGGGGGTGCCCCTGTACCCAAGAGAGCCTGACTTTATAATGAGGACCATGCACCTGGAACTTGGGGATGGCTTTTAGATGCTGAAAGTTTGTAGTAAAAGCATTGGCAGAGCAGGGGCAGTGCAGGGGTCGCTTGCACTGTTCTGTTAAAGAAAGTGTATAAATATTGTAGGATAAGATGGTGTATAAATAAAGGTGCCCTGAATGTTTTGGCTGCTCTGTAATTTCTGAGACCATTATGAAGCTATAGTGAGTTGCTAGAAAAATGTTTCAATAGAAGCCTAAATGTTATGGTGAGTGCCTTTAAATATTTTCTACTTCTGTCTATTGAAATGACCTAGATTCAATGACATTTCATTAACAATGAACACATTTAGTGCTCAAATTAGAATAGAAGTATCAGGCTAATCCAAGGATCAATTTTAACATCACTAAAGACAGGATGTTTAGTCAGAAAATATCTACCCCTGATGTGATATGCCCCTCTAGAGAGAACCAAGTTAAAAAGCATTTTTAACTCACCAGTGCTTATTAAAGAGTCTAGGACAAAGTATGTAACTAAAATGTGTCTGTTGAGTTGAATTGACTTCAATTAGTTTAAAATATGCAATAATGGAAACAGTTGGTTAGAGTGTGAAGATCTCATTGAGAACCACTCAACCACTTATGTTTGCATTAGTTGTCTAGAACAGTGGTCCCCAACCTTTTTTGGGCCACGGACCGGTTTAATGTCAGAAAATATTTTCACGGACCGGCCTTTAAGGTGGGACGGATAAGTGAACAAAATAAAATTATGCGACTGGCATAAAAACTGTGGTATTTTTAAATATAATTGTTGACCTTACGGTATTTATTGGGCTAAGTTAAAGAAGGAATGAGCATGTCCTCATTATTCAGGCTGTATTTAAATTTGTTATTCTGACAACGTTTCATGTCTGACATCAATATGTAATATGATAGGTTCGGGCTCGCTACCAATCATGAACCTATGACAACAAAAATAAACATGAATCCACTGTGTACTCGTATGCAACTTTATTAGAAGCATCCTCTTAACATCGCACCAACAACATAACATGAGTAACATCCTCTCTGCCTCCAAACACTTTCCAGTCGCTATGGTAACATTTAAACATGCCTTAAAAATAAGATACAACACAAAAACAAATATAAAGTGCATGAAAAATACAACTCACCATTGTTATGAATATTGTAAGTTAAGGGTTATTTATTATAATGTTTATATAGAATGAGAGATAGTAGCCTATCTCTCAACAACCATAACGCTAAATCAGTGGGAGCCCTGAGCTTGTTTCTCTGTAACGAGACGCTCCCATTTAGGGGTAATGGGAAACAATGACACCCAAAGTGTGTTGCTTATGTCCAGTCTATTCTGTAATTTTATTTTGGTTGCTGTCACTGCAGAAAATCCCGCTTCACACAAATAGAATGTCGGAAATGGCAACAGGGTTCTAAGTGCTTTTGTGGTGACCTCGGGGTATTCTGCCATGACTTTAATTCAGAACACCGGCAGAGTTGTAGTCTCGAACATATTTTTAAGGCCGCCGTCATTTGCGATCTCCAGTAGTTGATCCTCTTCTTGCATAGACATGCTGGATTCACCTGGTTTGTTGACAAATGGATCGCGGATCCATTCCTTGGCAATTCATGGGTCTTTTGTGGTTGGGAAGTAGCGTTCAAACTCTTTTAAAAGCAAATACAGGTGATCGTGCACCAGCTGGGACAATGAAGGCTTGGGCTCAGTCTCTTCCAAAATTCCTGTGAATGTTTGAAACATGTCAAATATACCCCTGTTCACGCGTCGTCCCCACAAACCCAGTTTGGCTTTAAATGCAGCTACTTTATCTGCCAACTTGAAGACAGTTGTAATTTTCTCCTGAAGTGACTGATTGAGTTCATTGAGGAGGTTAAATATGTCGCACAAGTAAGCGAGTTTTGTGACCCATTCCTCGTCACTGAAATGTGCTGCTAGCGGTGACTTTTTTTTCTGAGAGAAATCTCTGCAGCGGCTCTCATAATTCAAACACTCTGGCCAGGGACCTCCCTCGGGATAACCATCTTATTATTTCTGTGTATAAGAGAAGGTGTCTGTGCTCTGCGTTCATTTCCTCACAAAGCTGCTCGAACAGGCGCGAGTGAAGGGGGTGTGCTTTGATGTGGTTAATAACTTTAACAACATCATTCAATACGCTGTTAAGTTCCGGTAATATAGTTCGGCTAGCCAGCATTTCCCTGTGAATGACACAATGCGTAGACTCGCATTCAGGTGCAACCTCCTTAATCCAAGTAGTTAAACCAGACATCCTTCTGGTCATGGCAGCAGCTCCATCTGTGCATATGCCGACACAAAAAGACCATTTCAGTTTTCCTGATATATAGTCATCCAGCGATTTAAATAGTTCTGAGGCTGTGGTTTTGGTTGGCAATGATAGTGCACATAACATAGCCTCATGCACATCCTTTTGATAAAGATAACGCACGTAAACAAGTAGCATTGCCTTGTCAATATCTGTAGATTCGTCAACCTGGAGAGCGTACCATGGTGATATATTAATCCTTTCCAACAATTGTGATTCAATGTCCTCTGCTATTTCCTCAATGCTTTGTGTGACAATGGTAACCTAAAGAGGCATCTGTGCTATCTTTTTAACCGCAGCCTCTCCTAGAAGTTTACGACAAATGTCTTTAGTGGCTGGAAGGATCAATTCTTCACCAATGGTGAATGGCTTCTTAACCTTAGCAATACGATTAGCCACCAAGTATGATACTCTCAGTGCACTCGCATTTATTGATGTAATGGCCACCAGTAATCGTTTCTGTCCTTCTTGTTCATGCTTTTTTCTTTCGAAATACTCAGAAGGCTTGTCTTTTAAAGTAGGGTGCTTGGTCTCCAAGTGGCAAAGCAGTTTTGAAGGCTTCATTGCCTCATTACTTAGCTGGTCGCCACATATTATGCAGAGCAGCCTTGGTTTGCAAGAATCACCAGTTGCGATAAATCCATACTTCAAGTAGGACTCCTGGTATTGTCTGTTAAATGAAGCCTTCTTTTTCTTTGAGGTCATAGGTTCTTCTTCTGTCTCCTCACTGGCCCTTTTTCACTTCATAAAAATACTTTTGATGGAATTTTGTTTTTCACTCATTTTGCTAGTTTATGGGTTTAATTTTAGCAGCAACATATCACATGACCAAGACAAGCATCAGGAGTTAGTCTTAGACGGATGTAACAGAGGGAATCTGGTCATTTTTAAAACATTGTTAAAATAAAACATTGTTCAGACTTAAATATAAATAAAACAGAAATAATGTAAGTTATTTATTCTTTCTCTGTGGACCAGTACCAAATGACCCACGGACCAATACCGGTCCACAGCCCGGGGGTTGAGGACCACTGGTCTAGAACACCCCTAGAATGATGAGGCTTCTCTCCCTATTTATAGCTGCTGTTTGTTAGTCTTCCAAATTAAGTTGCAAAAGGTGTTTCTTTTATAGAAGCTACTAGTGACAATAAACTTGATATGTTTCCCTAAGTGGACAATAGTCATAAAAAGGACAATTTTATGCACTCTTGCTTTAGGTGCTGAATATGAGGATCAGACCAGCAAAAGGGAGAAAGAAGATGATAAAGTTATTCCTGGTGAAAGTCATACCTACGTTTGGCAGGTCCTCAAAGAGAATGGTCCAATGGACTCTGACCCACCATGTCTCACCTACTCTTATTTTTCTCATGTGGATCTGGTGAAAGACCTGAATTCAGGCCTCATTGGAACCCTGCTAGTTTGTAGAGAAGGTAAGTATAAAAAATGGTAAGATTAAGAGGAAATAAAAAGGGAAGTATATCCCTGGCCAGTTGGTTCAGTGGTAGAGCATTGGCCAGGTGTATGGATATCCCAGGTTCAATGTAGTATTGCAGCCCGCTGGGAACCAGTGTCGTGTGGAAAAAACCTTCTCAAGACACAAACTGACGTCAAGAGGAAAAGAGGGAGGCCTGCCAAGAGAGGCAAAGAAGATGTCCTGAATTTCCTTCTCCCTTAGCTTTTATTTATCAGAAGCAGAACAAAGGTAACAGGATTACAATGGAGGGAGATCAGGTGATAAGGGGAAAAAATTACTAATAGACTTTATGCTGACCCAGAAAAGGGGTAAATTCAGTCAGTACATTCTTTTTCTTTTGATAATTAACAAGCACAAAGGGAGGGGCAATCTAGAACATCTAGGCTAATTTTCTAAAGCCTGTTCACATGCATTCCTTTCTGTCTGCACAAAGGTCGCTCACTGACACAGTTTCTTGGTGTTTGCATCCAAGAGACATTCACTCAGGACTTTTAACTCAAGTTCCCCAATTCAAATCACAGAGGGTTTAAGGTTAGATGGCTGATTCCCTACAGTTCTATACCTGGTTAGGGTAGACAAGAGAAGTGCCTCTCTGGTTTTCCACCACTCCCCCTCATCTTCTCTCTTCCTCTTCTACAACCATGGCTCAATCATGGCTCAATGTGCCCATGGCACATTGTCCCTGCGCACAGAGGATGGCTCTGTGGAGACACCACCTCCGGTGCTAAAAATAGCTCAGTTGCAAGCAAGGCCCCAGATGAGAAGAGCATCAGCCCCAAATGGATATTGCCGAGTGGACCCTGGTCAGGGTGCATGTGAGAGTCTGTCTCTCTATCTCTCCTCCTTTCACTTGAAAAATAAGAATAATTAATTAATCAATTTAAAAAGAAGGGAAGTACAAACATCTGAGTCTATTCATAGAAGATAGAATTTATGTTATTTAATCTGAAAGAGGTTTCTTTTCCCCAGCATCATGCACATAAAAAGGAGAATAATCTAGTTTCTTAGAGGAACAGATGCCTGTCCTATGTTACCACAATACACTTTTAAGGTCAAGAAAAGTCACCTTCTGGAATTAGGTCTCTCTTCTCAAAGCATTGCTACTTTCTACTTCAAATATCCTATGGACTGTCCCAGTAGTGCCTTTTGTAAATTTTGAGTTAGGTTCCTTGAAAGCTCCATGGAGGCAAACATCCAAATGTGTGATCAATGATGTATAGACTGCTTTAGGCAGTTTGTCATCTCTAACCCAAAAGAATACAAAAATCTGAGAAAAGCAACCATTTATTTTTGTTTATAACTTGTTATTTTAAAAATCATCTTAATTTTATTCAAATAATCTTTTAATTTATAGTTTAATAGTATAAACTAAATTAGGGAATAAACTTTGTATAATTTATTTTAATCCTAATTTTTAATGGTAAAATCAGCTTCACTGGATTTTTATTTTGTTCTATTTGTGAATTTGAGGAACTATGGGAAGATGTGATACTGCATATTCCTACAATTTTGTGGCTTGAAACAATAACATTTTTTTCTAATTTTTTCATGGTTTTTGTGGGTTTCTTATGGAATTTAAATTTTTTTATTTAATGACTTGAAAAACTAAAAAAGCTGGAGTTTTCTCCACATGGTCTGTTCAGCAGAGCTACATACAGGATAGCCATATTTTCCCCCTCTTTTAAACAAACTTTTTAAAAGTTTGTTTTTAGGTTCACAGCAAATTTAAGCAGAAAATACAGAAAGTTCTTAAATACTAGCTGCCTCCTCACATGTACAGCTTCCCCTACTATCAATATCTTTCACTAAAGTGGTACATTGTGTGGTGAAAACTAAAAAGTGCTGATGAAAGAAATAAAGCAGACTTAAGTAAACAGAAAGAAATACTGGCTTCTGAACTATAAGATTCAACATAGTGAAAATCTCAATTCTCCCCAATCTATATATTTCTTTGTAGTTATAAACAAGCTGATTCCAAAATTTACATGGAAAGGGAAAATACTAGATTAACTAAAATTATTTTGCAAAAGAAGAATAAATATTGGGGAATAAATCTAGTTGGTTTTAAAAACTTACTGCAAAGCTGAAGTAATCATAACATGTATTGGTTAATGGAATAAGCTCATAAATTAATGAAACAGAATAAAGTTCAGAAATAGATCCACACAAGTATGACCTATTTATTTGGTGCAAAAGCAGTTCAAGGGAAGAAGGTTAATGCATTCAACAAATGGTGTTAGAACAACTGGACATCTATATGCAATGTTCCCAAATCTTATTATCTATACAAAAATTAACTCAAATGTATATCTAAATGTAATATGTAAAACCAAAAAAAATTTAGAAAGCATAGCAGAAAATCCTCATGACCAGGATTTAGGAGAAGAGTTCTGAGAAGACACCAAAAACACAAATAATTTTTTTTAAGTTGATAAATTTGACTTCATCAAAATTAATAACTTTTGGACATCAGAGTAACGGCAGGGTGAGAGATACTACTGATCATTCCCCTTGAAATTTCAACAAATTGAATAACTATAGTGCAATAAAGGAATCCCAGCCGTGCTCACAGGTGCACCTGAAAACCCACATACAAGGTGGAGTAAAGGTGGGACAGAGAGAAAAGGAGGCAGTCAGCTTTGGAGTAAAAGGGAGACAAACCTGGAGTGACTGGGGTTTTTTTCTCTGCTGGACTATGGAAAAGAGGGAAGCTTGGACTCTAGATTTTGTCTGAGTGGTACAGAGACAGAAACTTGGAGTGACTGGGTTTCCTTCTGCTTGGAGGCACATTAGGAGTAGACTGAGAGATAAACCAAAGCAACCAGAGCATGGGGTCATGGCCAGTGTTCCTGCAATCTGCCTACAGTCTTCACTCAGCAGAGACAGAGAAAGCTAAAGTGTGGCCTCCCCAAGCTCTCAGAACCAACCTCCCTTAACTCACAGTACAAAGAGTGGCAGAGGCAAACCCCATAGCTACCTCTCCAGAGTCACTCTCTTACCTGAAGAACAGAGGTGCTCCACATCTGGTCCCCAGGTCTTTGGATATGTGGGAAGGAGAGCCCAGAAGCTTAAGATCTCCATTGCTAGAGCCATAAAGCTGGATACCTGAAGCCATAAAGCCAAAGACATAAGGCCCAAGCCATAAAGCCAAAGCTGAAAAGCCCTCACAACATGCCCCACCCACAGCAACATCTCACCAGAGGACAGCCCAGTAGCTTCACAGAGCTAAAAGTTGTATTACAGTAAAATCTACTACAGAAAACCTCTCAAAACTGAAATTAAATTTTCCTTTAATTTCCCCACTTTTCAAACTTTCTTCTTTTTTCTTCTTATTCTTTTTATCTCTTTTTCTCTTTTGAATTTTATTTTCTTTATTTTTTATATAAAGTATTTATATTTTGTGAGTATGTTTTGTTTGCTTTTGATCTTTTTTTCTGTGCTTTTTCTACTTTACTTGTCATAATTTTTTAATTCTATATGTATTTTTATTTTTATTTTTTTACTTTTATTTGGCTTTATTTTTGTTAGGGTTCTTAAAAATACAACTTTCAAATGCCATTAAAGAAGAAGAAATAGAATATCATGGCTATGTAAGACAGAGACATAGTTCAAAAAAAAATCTCCAGGAAAAAAAATCTGAATCACATAGAAACATTAGAGTTAAATGATGGAGAATTCAAAATTGAAGTTCTGAAAATACAAAACAAGATGTGAGAAGACATCGATAGGCAACTTAGTGAGCTCAGAAAACAAATTAATGAACAAAACAAATACCTCACCAAGGTAACTGAAACTTTAAAAACAGAGATGAAGAACTCAATACATGAATTGAAGACTGAACTAGCAAGTGTAGCTAATAGAACAAGCCAGATAGAGAAAAGAATCAGTGACATCAAAGATAGGCAACTAGAGATGCTACAGAGAAAAGAGGAGAGAAACTCAAGAATTAAAAAAAAACTCAGAGAGCTCTGCAAGAATGGTCCATCAGAAAGAGAAATATAAGAATACCGGGTATATCAAAAGAAGAAGAGAAGGAGAAGGAAATGGAGAACCTATTCAAACAATAATGGATGAGAAGTTCCCAAGTCTATGGAAAGAGTTAGAGCCTTGCCAAATCCAAGAAGCAAAATGAATGCCAAGTTACCTCAACACAAACAGACCTACTCCAAGGTACATCATCATAAAATTGTCAAATATCAATGACAAAGAAAGAATCCTCAAGACAGCTAGGTAAAAGAAAAATATAACATATAAAGGAAAGTGCATTAAGTTATCACCAGACTTCTCAGCAAAGAAAGAAATAAAAGGCATCCATATCAGGAAAGAAGTAAAGGTATCATTTTTTGCAGATGACATAATCTTGTATATAGAGAACCCCAAAGACTCCACCAAAATCTATTAGAAACAATAAACTAATATAGTAAACTCACAGGATACATAATCAATATGCAAAAGTCCACTGCTTTCCTATACACCAATGATAAACCAGAAAATGAACTTAAAAGATTCTTTTTACAAATGCAATAAAAAATACCTAGGAATAAACTTAATAAATTATGCAAAGTACCTATATACTGAAAACTACAAAGCATTATTGAACAAAGTTGAAAAAGACACAATGAAATGAAAAAAATATTCCATGTTCATGGATTGGAAGAATTAACATAGTTTAAATGGCCATATAACCCAAAGCAATATACAAATTTAATGCAATTCTCATCAAAATCCCAATGTCACTTTTTTAAAGAAATAGAACAAAAAAAATTACCAGGTTTGTATGAAATCATTAAAAACACTGTATATCAGTTGGCTCAGCGGTAGAGTGACAGCCCAGTGTGTAGAATTCCCAGGTTCGATTCCTAGCCAGGGCATACAGGAGAGGTGCCTGTCTGCTTTTTCACCCTTTCTCCTCTCCTTTCTCTCTGTCTCTCTTTTCCCCTCTTGCAGCCAAGGCTCCACTGGAGCAAGTTGGCCTGGGTGCTGAGGATGGATCCATGGCCTCCACCTCAGGTACTAGAATGGCTCTGGTTGCAACAGAGCAATGCCTCAGATGGGTAGAGCATCGCCCCCTAGTGGGCTTGCCGGGTGGATCCTGGTTGGGTGCATATGAGAGCCTGTCTCTCTGCCTCCCTGCTTCTCACTTCAGGAAAATACAAAAACAAACAAATGTATAGTCAAAGCAATTCTAAGAAAAAAGAATGAAGCTTGAGGTATCACACTACCTGACTTCAAATTATACTATAGAGCCATGATAATCAAAACAGCATGGTATTGACAGAAAAACAGACCTTCTGACCAATGGAACAGAACTGACCACCCAGAAATAAAACTGCATGTATATGAACAAATAATCTTTGACAAAGCAGGCAAAAACATGAAATAAAGAAAAAAAAGCCTCTTCAATAAACAGGTCGGAGAAAATTGGAAAACCACATGCAAAAGAATGAAACCTGACTACAGTTTGTCCCCCTGAACAAAAACTAATACAAAATGGATCCAACCTAAACATAAGGTCTGAAACAATAAATTATGTAAAAGAAAACATAGGTACTAAACTCTTGGACCTTGACCATAGAGGACAATTTATGAATTTGATCCCCAAAGGCAGGGGAAGCAAAGGCAAAAATAAATGAATAAAACTATATCAAACTAAAAAGCTTCTGCACTGCTAGAGAAACTTAAAATGAGACAGGAAGGCAACCAATCAAATGGGAGATAATATTTACAAACAGTGGAGCCAATAAGGGGTTAATATTCAAAATATATAAAGAATTCACAAAGCTCAGCAATAAACAAGCAAACAATCCACATAAAAAATGGGGAAAGAACCTAAACAGACACTTCTCCCAAGAAAACATTCATATGATCAACATAAATATAAAAAGTGTTCATATTCACTAACTATTTGAGAAATGCAAATCAAAACTACAATAAGATGCCACCTCACACCCATTAGATTAGCTATTATCAACATGACAGGTAATAACAAGTGTTGGAGAGTCTGTGGGGGAAAAGGAACCCTCATTCACTGTTAGTAGGAATGTAAACTGGTACAACCATTATGGAAGAAAGTATTTGGTTCCTCAAAAAGATGAGACTAGAGCTACCATATGACCTAGCAATCCTTCTATTGGGTATCTACCCCCAAAACTCAAAAGCATTTTTACATAAAGTCGCATGCACCCTCATGTTCATTGAAGCATTATTCACAGTGGCCAAGACATGGAAATAACCGAAGTGTCCTTTGAGGACTGGATAAAGAAGATGTGGTACATATATACAGTGGAATACTACTCAGCCATAAGAAATGATGACATAGTTACATTTATGACAACATGGATGGACCTTAAGAACATTATACTGAGTGAAATAAGTAATTCAGAAAAAGCTAAAAACTGTATGACTTCACACATAGGTGGGATATAAAACTGAGACTCATGGACATACATAAAAGTGAAGTGGTTTCCAGGAAGAGAGGGTAGTGGGGGAGAGGGTAGCAGAGTAAATAGGGACAAATACACAGTGATGGATAATGATTTGACTGTGGTTGATGGGTACACAACATAATTAACAGTTGAAATGCTATAGAAATGTTTACCTGAAACCTATGTACTCTTAGTGATCGATGTCACCCTGTTAAATTTAATTTTCTAAATAAAATTTAGTCCTGGCTGGTTGGCTCAGTGTATTGAGCATCCACTTGGTGAATGGACATCCTGAGTAAGATTCCCAGTCAAAGCTGCAAGAGAAGCAACTATCTGCTTCTCTCCTCTTCCTCTCTCCCTTCTCTCTCTCTTCCCCTTTCACAACTGGAAACTCGATTCTTTCAAATGTGTTCCTGGGTGCTGAGGATAGCTCCATTGAAGTGTATTAGCCTCAGGCACTAAAACTAGCACAGTTGATCCAGGTATTGGCCCTAGATAATTGTTGCTGAGTGGAGCCCAGGCAAGGCGCAAGCAGGAGTCTGTCTCACTATCTCCCTTTTTCTCACTTTAATAATAAAATATAAATAAATATTATTCTGAAAAAGAAAAACTAGCTCTGGCCTGTTTCTCAAAGGTAAAGCAGTAGTGGTAGAGCATTGGCTTGGCATGTGAAAGGCCTGGGTTCAATTCCCGGTCAGGGCATGCAGGAAGAGCAACCATCTGCTTCTCTACCCCTAACCCCTCCTTTCTGTCTCTTTCTCTTTCTTCCCCTCCCTCAGCCATGACTTGAATACTGCAACCACAATTGGCCCCAGGCACTGGGGATGCCTCTGTGGCCTTGCCTCAAATGCTGGAATGGCTAGGTTGCCAAGCAGCAGAGCAGTGGCCCAGATGGGCAGAGTGTCACCTGGTAGGGAGCTTGCCGGGTGGATCCTGGTCAAGGTGTATGTGGAAGTTTTTCTCTGCCTCCCTGCCTCTCACTAAATAAATAAATAAATAAATAAACAAACAAACAAACAAACAAGAAACAGTGAAATATTGCTATATTCCTATTAGAATAGCTAAAATAATAATTTAAAAATGGTCACACATGCAGGTAAGAATCAAGAACAACATTGTTGTAACATTGTTGGTGAGAATTTCACAATGGTAAAGCCATTCTGAAAAACAATTTAGCAGTGTATTTTGTAATTTATAATAAAAAATATATATTTGATCTTCATCCAATTCCTAACAGAGTTCCTAAAACCTTTGAAATGCCCTATGATGACAGATAGAAATGTGTTCTTGTTATGATAATCAGGTAGCTTTTGGAAAGCACCTAATCTTAGGGGCTGGTTGCCAATGGAACCAGTCATGTAGTTAGAAGTTGGAATTTTTAGTCCCACTTGCCTGATCTTCAGGAAGGGATAGGGGCTTGAAGTTGAGTCCAATTACCAATGGCCAATGACTTAATCAATTATGCTTATGTAATGAAACTTCCATAAAAGCCCAAGAAGAAGGGGTTGGGAAGCTTCCCAGCTGGTGACCACCTGAAGATGCTCTGAGAGTGGTGCACCTAAAGAGGGCATAGAAGCTTTCCTCTCTTTCCTCATACTTTGCCCCATCTCTTCCATCTGGTTGTTTCTGTTATAACCTTTTATAATAAACTGCTAATCTAGTAAGTAACACGTGTCTCTGCATTCTGTGAGCCAATCTAGCGAATTAATGGAACTCAAGGAGGGAGTCATTGGGACCTCTGAACTGTTGATCAGAAGCACAGGTGACAACCTGAACTTGCAGTTCGTATCTGGAGTGTTGGGAAGAAGGCAGTATTTTAGGACTGAGCCCTTAACGTGTGGTATCTGATGCTAACTCCAGGAAGCTGGAGTCAGAATTGAGTTAAATTGTAGAATGTCCAGTTGGTGTCTTAGAATTTCTTGGTGTTGGGGAAAAACACACACATACTAAAATTGGTTTTAGAATTTTAGAGAAATGAAAGATGAATATCCACACAAAGTCTGCACATGAATGTTCACAGCAACTTTATTTCTAAAGCCAAGAAATAGAAGTAACCTAAATGTCCTTCAATAAGTGAGTGGTTAATCAAACTGTGGTACATCCATACCATGAACTCAACAATAAACTAGAATATAGTATTGTTACATGCAACAAAATGGATGAATCTCAAAGGCATTATACCAAATTAAAAAAAAAGTTATATATTATACGGTTCCATTTATATGGCATTCTCGAAAATACAACTCTGTAGTGATGGATAACAGATCAGTGGTTGCCAAGAGCATAACTATACACATAAGTCAACACATGAACATACACACACACACATATATGACTGTATATATGGCTATAAAGCCATAGAAAGAGGGAGTTTGGGGGATTGTTGGAACTGTTCTATACACTGATGGTGGTGGTTTCATGAATCTATACCTGTGTTAAAACTCATAGACTTATTCACTAAAAGTAAAAATCCACTTCACTATTTGATAATTTAAAAATAAAATAAAAAGAATTAAAATGTTCTCAGACAGCCTTGCCTGTATTTTAAATTTGTATGAACAAGTTACTTTCTTTGTCCAATCTAACTTTTACTTTCGAAGCATTAAGGGTACAAGAAAGAAACAAGGGGAATATCATCAGAAAAATATCTTCCTACTTGAAATAAGCCTTCAAAGAAAACTTTCCAATAAAATGAAAAAATACAATGTTAAGAAAACCAACATATTCAACTATTAAAACATGAAGCAAGCTCATTTTCAACATTAACAACTTTCAATATTGGTGTACATGGTGTTTACTTACAGTGTAACTATAGGTGTTTAATATAGACAGTTGTTATTTTGCTCATAATATTTGTTTATTTATAACTGCAGAAGTAAAAAAATGTTAAAACATAATAGAAACACTTTTTATTAATTGCCTATATGCACATTTCCCATAAACAATGTGTATGATTTTTGTAATTTTTTATCTTTTACATTTTCTCTGAATATATACATATATACAGGGTGGGGCAAAAGTAGATTTATAGTTGTGAGTACATGAAACAAAATTTATTCTTGTATTATTTATTAATTATTATATTATTTTTATATGAATAACTGTAAACCTACTTTTGCCCCTTCCTGTATATACAATATGATTATATGGGCTTGTATTTTGTATCTTTATAATTTTATTTTTTAGTAATTCATTTTTATTGTATTCTACAAAAGTAGTGGTCTAGAGCAAATTTGAAGTGTAATAAAAGTTCTTTACCCCAGAGGCACTGATATAGGAGACCTGACACCAAAAAAATGATGTTATGGTAAAGTTAACAAGAGTCAAAGGACTAGATTTGTGCTTACTTTCAAACTATTGATAAAGTAATATCTCCTCCTAGTGTCAATTTGCTATGACAGGATTTTCAATAGAAGATAAATGCAAGGATTGGACAAAGGAGATGTGGTACATATATACAATGGAATAATGCTCAGTCATAAGAATAGATGAAATACTGCCATTTACAACATGGATGGACCTTGAGAATATTATGCTAAGTGAAAGAAGTCAGTCAGTAGAAGCTAAGAACTATATGATTTCACTCATATAAAAAATATAAAAATGAGACTCATAGACATAAACAATAGTATGGCGGTTAGCAGAGAGGGGAATGGCAAGTTGTGGAGGGGGCTGAATATACAGTGACAGAAATTGGTTTGACTTTGGATGATGGACACACAACACAATGTACAGATCATGTTCCACAGAGATGTACACCTGAAGACTATAGATCCTATTAACCAATTTCACTCATTAAATTTAATAAAAATAAATAAGTGTCAAAAAATAGAAGACAAATGCTCTTACATCTTTTGCAGGGAGCCTGGCCAAAGAAAAGACACAGACCTTGCATGAATTTGTACTACTCTTTGCTGTATTTGATGAAGGTTAGTGAGCTGCATCTGAATTTTGAGCTCCTGAAGAAAGCAAATATATTCATTGATTCTGGTACTTAAGATGAGGGCTGCTATTGTCCAGAAAAAAAAGTGGTTATAGAAAGATCATTACTGTTCAGGAATAAAGGAGATGGAAATGACAATGAATCTTCCTCCAAAAAAGTCACCCTTAGTTTTATAGGTACCTATGATATAAGAAGATACAGGAGCTGAGTAACAGGTTAGCCTCATCCCTCTCATTAAATCCACCAACAAAAGCTTTTTGCTTAACTTGAGAGAATTTTAATAAAAGATGTATATTGAGTATATTTAAGGTGTACAACATGATGATTTGATATATATCTACACAATGAAATGGTTACTACAGTCAAGCTAATTAACATCCATCTACTGACAGTTCCAACTGTATGTGACAAGTGTACCTAAAATCTACCCTCTTAGCATATTTCCAGTGTTCAACACACTCTTAGTAACTATAGATATCATGCCTATACCTTAAATCTCCAAAACTTGCCCTTTTTAAAACTGAAAGTTTGTACTCTTTGATCAATATCTTCCCATTTCCCCCACCCCCAGCTCCTGGCAACCACCATTCTATTCTCTGCTTCAATGAGTATGCCTTCTCTTATCTTCATCTCTTGGCTTTTAAGTAACTTTGGCAAATTACTTAACCTCCCTGTGTCTCAGTTTCCTCAAATTTAAAATTGAAATAATAGTACAGTTTGCCCTCAAGCAACATGAGGATTATGCTGACCTCCTGTGCAGTCAAAAATCCATGTAAGGCCCTGGCCGGTAGGCTCAGTGGTGGAGCTTCAGCCTGGCATGCAGGAGTCCTGGGTTCGATTCCCGGCTGGGGCACACAGGAGAAGCGCCCATCTGATTCTCCACCCCTCCCCCTCTCCTTCCTCTCTGTCTCTCTCTTCCCCTCTCACAGCCAAGGCTCCAGTGGAGCAAAGATGGCCCGGGTGCTGGGGACGGCTCCATGGCCTCTGCCTCAGGTGCTAGAGTGGCTCTGGTCGCAACAGAGCGACGCCCCGGATGGGCAGAGCATCGCCCCCTGGTGCGCATGCCGGGTGGATCCTGGTCAGGCGCATGCGGGAGTCTGTCTGACTGCCTCCCCGTTTCCAGCTTCAGAAAAATACAAAAAAAAATCCATGTAAAATTTTTGACTCTTCCAAAAATTAACCATATTTGTCCCTTGGTATCCATAGGGGATTGGTTCCAGGAACTCCCTCAGAAACCAAAATCTGTGGATGATCATGTCCCTTATATAAAATGGCATAGAAATACACACAGTTAGCCCCCCACATCTAATGATCCCCAATTGTGGATTGAAAACACTGTTTTCAACCCTCAATTGTTTGAATCCGAAAAGGTGAAATTCATGGATACTGAGGGCCAGCTATTTATTACTGAAAAAAAATCAATGTGGATTCATGTAGTTAAAAATCCATGTTGTTCAATGGTCAACTGTACTCTTTATGTAAGATAGTTATGAGTGATTTCAATTGAGTAACAAAGCACTATGTGGCACAGAATAGGTCCTCAATAGTGTTCGTACTTCTGCCTCTTAATCATTATATAATAAACAACAATGTAATCATCTTTGCTCCCCTCTTACCTTCCTACATTGTCATCTTCTGAATTAAAGCTCGCATTTTCTTTCTCTTGACTAGCTTCCTTGTCTTTTTGTGTGTCATGACAATCCATTATTACTATAGCAGCCAGAAGGAGCCTATCGAAATGCCAGTGATCTTGCCACTCCAGGCCCTTCAATTTTATCTCAAATCAAAACACAAACTTGTTAACACAAGGACATGTGAATTATTTTTCTATTTCTACCTCACCATCTGGGCTCCAGCCAAACTGAACACATTTCTTATTTCACCCAAATATGCCAAACATTTTCTCTCACCCAGAATTTTCCCTATGCTTTTTCCTCGCCTGGAAAGCCTGTTTCCACCTTCACACCAATAACTTTCTTTTTCTAGTTGCGGTTTATGCTTCTATATATTTCCCAAAACTTTGAATTTCTTCTACATCATCATTGCCTGCTTTATTTAATATTTATCTTCTTTGACCTCACGTCCCTTTCCTTTCAAGAAAAGTAAAGTTTCTTCTCCTTTCTGCTCCCATAACACCCTGTTCTCATTTCTATTACATCACTCTTCACTCTTTATTATAATTTTCAGCTTCTCTGTCTATTCAGGCTAAATTTTAGGTTTGAAGGCAGAGATTGTCTTCTCTGTTATCACTGCCTAGCACTCAATAGTGCACAGTATATATGTTTAGCTGAATGAACAAATTAGTGGATACAAAGATAACTTATGAGAATTACCCCCCAAATGCTGAGTGTTTCAGGAAATTTCAGCATTGGCTGCTAGTCCCTTACACAAAGGGGCAACTTCAAAGAGCTGCTGACCAGTAATGACATTTACAATGCTTTTACTTTTATTAATTTCATGGAAGACGTTAGGAAGCTTTCAGGTTCTTGAGCTTTTATTTCTGCTCCTGAATAAAACAATTAGGTCAGTGACAGGGACTGACAATCTTTTCTTAGGATGATTTTCATCTGCTTCCTCTTTAAATAATCTAAGGAATAAAATAAAACCCTCATGGTGCAACTATTTTCTCTTCTCCTAGTTATTATTTGTCATTATCCCTTCCCTGTAATGGGCAAATAGAGAAAGAGAATATTAGTTTAAGCAGGAAATTTCTGCATTTTGATCATTGTGTTCTCTTCTATTATTGATTTTGAGGGCAAGTCATCCATTCTTACTGTGCTGACAAAAATGCTGTTGGTGTGAAGAGTCTCTGCCCCATGGGAGAGAAGGGAGGAGAAAGGAAGGGTCAATCATAAGACAGACACTTAGCTGGCCCTATATTTGCATCCTCTCTCACCAGGGAAAAGTTGGCATTCTGAAACATATGAGGACTCCACACAAGCAATGTATCCTGCATCTGCTCAGCCCCGGCCTGAAATGCATACAATCAATGGCTATGTAAACCGGTCTCTGCCAGGTATGTACACACTGGCACAAGAATCCTCAGGGTCTTCAGCATTCACTACCAGAGCTCATTTCTCCAGTTCTCTGCAGATAATCCTGCACCCTAAAGAAAAGCCCACTAAATTCTGGCTTTTGTTGAGAGCATGTGTCTTAAAGTACAATGGTTGACTCCTCTTCCAGTTACATAAAAATGAAGGCCTGCCCATGTAAACAGAGCTCACAGATTTCTCTTTCTTTCTTTCTTTCTTTCTTTTTTTAGCTCCTTGATGGTCAACCTTTTTTTTTTTTAATAAATAAATTTTTATTTTAATGGGGTGACATCAATAAATCAGGGTACATATATTCAAAGAAAACACTTCCAGGTTATCTTGTCATTTAGTTCTGTTGCATACCCATCACCCAAAGAGAGATCATCCTCTGTCACCCTCTATCCAGTTTTCTTTGTACCCCTCCCCCTCCCCCTCTCCCTCATTCCCCCCCCCACCCCCCGTAACCACCACACTCCTGTCCATGTCTCTTAGTCTTGCTTTTATGTCCCACCAATGTATGGAATCCTTCAGTTCTTGTTTTTTTCTGATTCACTTATTTCACTCCGTCTAATGTTATCAAGATTCCACCATTCTGCTGTAAGTGATCCGATGTCATCATTTCTTCTAGCTGAATAGTATACCATGGTGTATACCTGTCTTGTTGATAACAGCCAATCTAACAGGTATGATGTGGTATCTCATTATAGTTTTGATTTGTATTTCTCTAATAGCTAGTGAAGATAAGCATCTTTTTATATATCTGTTGGCCATTTGGATGTTTTCATCGGAGAAGTGTCTGTTTAAGTCCTCTCTTCATTTTTTAATTGAATTGTTTATTTGTTGTTGAACTATATGAGTTCATTTTATTTTGGATATTAACCCCTTATCCTGGCTGTTGTTTGTGAATATCATCTCCCATTTGGTTGGCTGTCTTTTTGTTTTACTGTCAGTTTTCTTTTCTGTGCAGAAACCTTTTAGTTTGACATAGTCCCATTGATTTATTGTGGCCTTCACTTCCCTTGCTTATGGAGTCAAATTCATAAAATTTATAGCTATGGTACATAAATTTAGTACCAATGTTTTTTCTATGTAATTTATTGTTTCAAATCTTGTATTTAGATATTTGATGTATTTTGAATTAATTTTTATGTGTGGGGACAAACTATATTCAAGTTTCATTCTCTTGCATGTGGCTTTCCAATTTTCCCAACACCATTTATTTATTTTTATGTTTATTTTATTGATTTTGGAAAGGGAGGAAGAAAAGAGAGATTAAGAAAAACAGACAAGAACATCAATCTGTTTCTGTCTGTGCCCTGACCAGGGATCAAGTTGGAAATCTTCGACCCTTTAGGAAAATGCTCTAAACAACCAAAATATTTAACCAAGTCAAGTCAGCACCATATATTAAAGAGGCTTTCTTTTTTCCATTGTGTGATTTTGGCTTTTTTGTTGAAGTTGAAGATTATTTGTCCATATATATGTGTTTTATTTCTGGGATCTCTATTCTGCTCCATTGGTCTGTATTCTGTTTTTCTGCCAATATCATGCTGTTTTGATTATCATGGCTCAGTACTATAATTAGAAGTCAGGTAGAGTGAGACCTCAGGCTATATTTTTTTCCCCTTGAAATTGCTTTGCTATTCAGGGTTCTTTATAGTTTCACACAAACCTGGTGATTTTTTTGGTTCTATTTCTTTAAAAAGTAACATCGGGATTTTGATGGTGATTTGATTAAATCTGTATATGACTTTGGGCAATATGGCCATTCTAATTATGTTAATTCTTCCAATCCATGAACATGGAATATTTTTCCATTTCATTGTTTCTTTTTCAATTTCTTTCAATAGTGCTGTGTAGTTTCCAGTATATAGGTCCTTGACATCCTTTGTTAAGTTTATTCCTAAGTATTTTATTTTACTTTTTTTTGTAGCAATTGTTAAAGGAATTTTTCCAGTTTATTTTTTGAAGTTTCATTGTTGTCATACAGGAAAGCAATAGACTTTTGTATATTGAATTTGTGTGCTCCAACTTTATTGTATTGGTTTATTGTTTTCAATAGTTATTCAGTGGAATGTTTGGGGTGTTCTATATATAGGATCATGTCATCTGAAAAAAGTGAAACTTTTATTTCTCACTTTCCAATATGGATGCCTTTTATTTCTTTCTCTTGTCTGATCACTCTGGCTAAAACTTCTAGCATTATGTTGAATAGGAATGGAGAGAATGGGCAGCCTTGTCTTGTTCCTGATATTAGAAGAAAAGTCTTCAATGTTTTACCATTTAGCATAATATTGGCTGATGGTTTGTCATATATGGTCTTTATTATGTTGATGTACCTTTCATCTACACCCATTTTGTTGAGTGTTTTAAACATAAATGAATGTTGTACTGTATCAAATCCTTTTTCTGTGACTATTAAGAGAATCATCTGATTTGGGGCCTTTGTTTTGTTGATGTCATATATCATGTAGATTGATTTGTTTTTTGTAACAGAGAGAGGGACAGATAGGGATAGACAAACAGGAAGGGAGAGAGATGAGATACATGAATTCTTTGTTGCAGCACCTTAGTTGTTCATTGATTACTTTCTCATATGTGCCTTGACCAGGGGGCTACAGCAGACTGCGTGATCCCTTGCTCAAGGTAGCGACCTTGGGCTCAAGCCAGTGAGCCTTGCTCAAACCAGATGAGCCCGCGCTCTGGTTTCAAACTTGGGTCCTCCGCATCCCAGTCCAATGCTCTATCCACTGTACCACCACCACCTGGTCAGGCTCAGATGATTTCTTCAAACAAGTTCTCTATCCTTCATTTGTTCTCTTATCCTTCAAGTATCCCTATGATGCAGATGTTGTTTCTCTTCATGTTGCCGCAGATTTCTCTTAGAATTTCTCAGCCTTTTAAAACCTCTTTTCTTTTTGCTTCTCTGCTTCTGTGCTTACATTTATCTTGTCCTCTAAATTACTGATTTGATTATCCACTTCATCCAGCCTGCTATTGATTTCTTCTAGTGCAGTCTTCATTTCAGATTAGTGTACTTGCCATTTTTGACTGGTTCTATTTTGGTATCAATGTCCTTTTGAATGCTTACTAAGTTCTCATTCTAAGACCCTTGAGCATCCTATTAACCATCATTTTTAACTCTGTGTCTGATAGTTTGGTTATTTCTCTTTTATTTAATTCTTTTTGGGGGGATTTCTCTTATTGATTCATTTGGGTCATATTTCTTTGTGTGCTAATTTTCTCTGTGTATTAGGTAGTGCTTCTCCGACTCCCAGATTGTTGTGGCATCTTTATGGAAAAAATGGGCTCGGTGGTACTAACCTCCAGGTTGGTTGTGTTCTTGGCTCTAGGAATATTTCTTGAGGGTTGTATTTACCCTCCTGTTGTATGTGAGTATTGAATGCAGTTGGTCTTTTCTTGGGTATGGTTATCTCTTCAGGTTGGGTGGCTCCAAGGATCTACCTTGATTGTGTTGTATTAGACACTGTGCAGTGTCTGTCCTGTGGGGCATATTTATTCTCCACAAGTATCTGGTGCCTGCTGGATGCCTTCTTTGGGCATACTTCTTGTGTACCTAGCTAAATCTAGCATTGGTGTGGTCTGCCACCCACTCCTGGTTGTGTTGTGTCTAGGTCTTCTTCAGTTGGCATAGCCCTTGTTTGTAACCTGCCACAAGCTACTTATCTGGAGCTATTGCTCTGTTCACTGTTTGTATCTTCATTTTCTGTGCCTGGTTGGTGTCAGAGGGGCTGAGTTGTGTATAAGGATCAGCTTCTTCCTGCTTAAAAATGCTAGCAGCTCTGTGAAAGCCCCAAGTTTGTAGGATTTGCCTCCACTTTTCAGCTGCTCCACCTCCTCTTGCAGCTTCTTGGTCTTCCCACAGTGTCTTCTGTAAAAGACTGTAGTGTGAGCTCAGACTGGCCTCATCTCACCAAACCCTCTACAACAGGGGTCAGGAAACTTTTTGGCTAAGAGAGCCATGAATGCCACATATTTTAAAATGTAATTATGAGAGAGCCATACAATGACCCATGTACGTTACGCATTATCCAATAAAAATTTGGTGTTGTCCTGGAGGACAGCTGTGATTAGCTCCAGCCACCCACAACCATGAACATGAGCAATAGGAAATGAATGGATTGTAATACATGAGAATGTTTTATATTTTTAACATTATTTTTTTATTAAAGATTTGTCTGCAAGCCAGATGCAGCCATCAAAAGAGCCACATCTGGCTCACAAGCCATAGGTTCCTGACCCCTGCTCTAGAACTTACAAGCTTGGTGGGTTAGGACAACTGAGGTTGAGAATAAAATGTTAGTGAGACTCCCTGCTTCAGGGGTCTCTTGTCACAAACTCAATACAGGGAAAGTGGCCCTTATTATGAAATCTAATCCCTCAGACACTGCTGGATACCCCAATTCTATTTCTCCCCAGCTAGGTGAGCAACAGATTCAGATTGGGTGGAGTTGACCTTCCTCTCTGCAGAACTTCTTCTGGCTGGGGCATCCCTGATCTCAAGGAGGAAGACTAAGAGAGTACTGCCCTGGGGCTGACTGTGATCCCCCTAGAAAGTGGCTAAGCCCCTCAACTGAACCAAACAATAGGCTTCAGGAGACCCACACCTTGAATGTCTTTTCTCTTGTTTCTTGATATAAGCCTGTAGTGATATGATCTCTCACTTATTACTGCTTCTGCTCCATCCCAGAAGTTTTGATATAGTATCATGTTGTCATTTTCTTTTGTTTGTTATTATTGTTATTATTATCTTTTTTATTATTATTCAGTGAGTGGAGGAGAGGCAGAGAGACCAACTCCCACATGTACCCCAACAAGGATCCCCTAGGCAAGCCCACTAGGGAGTGATACTCTGCCCATTTGGGGCATTGCTCCATTACTCAGCAACCGAGCTCTTCTTAGCACTCGAAGCAGAGGCCATGGAGCCATCCTCAGTGCCTGGGGCCAATTTGCTTTGATTGAGCCATGGTTGCTGGAGGGGAAAAGAGAGAGAAAAAAAAGAGAGAGAAAGATGGAGGGGGAAGGGTGGAGAAGCAGATGATCATTTTTCCTGTGTGCCCTAAGAATCAAACCCAGGACATCCACATGCTGGGCCAATGCTTTACCACTGAGCCAAACAGCCAGGTCCTGTGTATGTCTTTTGATCTCTGCTTGTACTTCTTCTTTGACCCAGTCATATTTAGCGTGTGTTGTTTAATTCCACATTTTTGTGGGAGTCTTTACTTCCTTTCTGCTGTTGAATTCTAATTTTAAAGCCTTATGGTAAGAGAATATGCTTGGTATAATTTTAAACTTTTTTAATTTGTTGAGGTTAGTTTGTGACCCAAATATAGTCTATTTTTGAGAATGTTCCATGGACACTGGGAAAAAATGTATAAACTGATATCCTAGGATGAAATGTTCTGTAAATGTCTATTATGTCCATTTGGTTTAGTGTGTCACTTAAGGCCAATATTTCTTTATTGATTCTGTTTGAATAATCTATATAAACTGTCAATGGTGTATTGAAATCTCCAAGTATGATTGTGTTTTTCGTCTATCTTTTTTTTCTGTTAGATGTCTCATATATTTTGGTGCTCTCTTATTCAATGCATATATATTAAGAAATATTCATCTTTGTCTCTTATTACCTTTGTTGTCTGGAAGTCAGCATTGTCAGATATGAGTATGGCTACACTCGCTTTTCTTTGGGTACTCTTTGTTTGAAAAATCATTTTCCAACCTTTCACTTTGAATCTACTTTTGTCCCTCCAGTTTAAATGTATCTCCTGAAGGAAGCATAGGGTTGGGAAGCTCTTTGATTCAATCTGTTACTTCATGCTTTTTTATTGGTGAGTTTAGTTCATTTACATTTAGGGTAATCATTAATACATGAGAATTTTCTATATCCATTTTATGTTGTTTTCTGTTAGTTCTGTTTCTTATTTAGTTCTTTTCCTTTGTAGTTATGTCAGTTTTTTTGTTTGTTTGTTTGGTGATTTTCCATGATTCCTTTCTGTATTTCTTCTGGATTTTTTTTTTTTTTTTGTATTTTTCTGAAGTGAGAAGCACGGAGGCAGAGAGACAGACTGCCCATCTGGAGTGTTGCCCTGTTGCAACCAGAGCCATTCTAGCACCTGAGGCAGAGGCCATGGAACCATCCCCAGTGACTGGGCCAACTTTGCTCCAATGGAGCCTTGGCTGTGGGAGGGGAAGAGAGAGACAGAGAAGAAGGAGAGGGGAAGGGTGGAGAAGCAGATGGGTGCTTCTCCTGTGTGCCTTGACCGGGAATCGAACTCAGGACATCCACACTCCAGGCCGATGCTCTATCAGTAAGCCAACTGGCCAGGGCCTGCATTTCTTCTGTTTTAAAGCTATGTATTTCAGGGGAGTTTTTTGTTTGTTTTCTTACAGAGACAGAGAGAGAGTCAGAGAGAGGGATAGATAGGGACAGACAGACAGGAACGGAGAGAGATGAGAAGCATCAATCATTAGTTTTTCGTTGCGACACCTTAGTTGTTCATTGATTGTTTTCTCATATGTGCCTTGACCATGGGCCTTCAGCAGACCGAGTAACCCCTTGCTCGAACCTGCGACCTTGGGCCCAAGCTGGTGAGCCTTGCTCAGACCAGATGAGTCCGCACTCAAGCTGGGGACCTCGGGGTCTCGAACCTGGGTCCTCTGCATCCCAGTTCGATGCTCTATCTACTGCGCCACCACCTGGTCAGGCTGTATTTCAGTTTTGTTTAGGTTATTGAGAAAAAAAAGATTTGTATATACAAGAGTTTTTTGTCTCATGAGTATGTCTGTCTTCCCTCCTACATTTATACTTCAGACCTTTATCTTCTCCCCTTTTATGTTATTGTTGTCACAGATTATCCTTGTTTTTATTGTAACCTTGTTGGAGCTTTTATTTGTCATTTTGATTTGTTTTGTTCTTTGTATTTGGTTGAATAACCCCCTTGAGTATTTCCAGAAATGGTTTTCTGGTGATAAATTCCCTCTACTTCTGTATGTCTGGAAAAGTTTTTATTTTTCCTTCATATTGAAGGATAACTTTGATATGTATAGTATTCTTGGCTGGTAATTCCTCTCTTTCAGTACTTGAATGTTTGGATTCACTCTTTTCTATATTGTTGAGTTTCTGCTGATAACTTGGTGAACGCTCCTTTATGTGTTATGTTCTTCTTTTCCTAAGCTGCCTTGAGGATTCTTTATTTATCATTAATTTTTTTAGTTTTACTAAAATGTGCCTTGGATAAGGCCTGTTTGTGTTGAAGTGCCTAGGCTTTCTGTTTGCTTCCTGGATTCGAGGCTCTAACTCTTCCCATAAGCTTTGGAAGTTCTCATCAATTATTTGTTTAAATAGGCTCTCCATTCCCTTCTTCCTCTCTTCTTCTTATTATTATATTATACCTATTATTCTTATATTGTTTTTTCTGATATGGTCAGACAATTCTTGCAGAGCTCCCACATTTTTTTATTTTTTTAAATTCTTGAGTCTCTATCTTCTTTCCTCTGTGCCATCTCTAGTTGCCTGTGTTTGATGTCACTGTTTGTCTCCTTTATGTTGATTTTTCTATTAGCTTTACTTGCTAATATATTTTTTTTTAGTTAGAAAGGGAGAGGATGGCGACAGACAGTGACAGACAGACAGGAAGGGAGATGACAAACATCAACTCATAGTTGTGACATCTTAGTTGTCCATTGTTGCTTTCTCATATGTGCATTGACTGGGGGCTCTAGGCAAGCCAGTGACCCAGTGCTCAAGCCAGAAACCTTGGCCTTAAGCCAGCGACCTTGGTCTTCAAGCCAATGACCTTGGGCTCAAACCAGTAACCATTAATTCATGTCTATGATCTCATTCTCAAGCTAGTGACCTTGGGGTTTTGAACCTGAGTCCTCAGCATCTCAGGTCAATGCTCTATCCATTGAACTGCCATCTATTCAGGCTGTAGCTCATTTTTTAATTGCTGTATTGAGTTATTCATCTCTGCTTTTAAAGTTTCATTCTCCTTGGTGAGATACTCATTTTCTGAGCTCATTAAATTGCTTATCAGTGTTTTTTAAATCTCATAGAGCATTGGTCTCCAACCTTTTTTGGGCCGCAGACTGGTTTTTTGTTGGGTTTTTTTTTTTTTTCTGAAGCTGGAAATGGGGAGAGAGTCAGACAGACTCCCGCATGCGCCTGACCGGGATCCAGCTGGCACGCCCACCAGGGGTCGATGCTCTGCCCACCAGGGGGCAATGGGGCATCACTCTGTCTTGACCAGAGCCACTCTAGCGCCTGGGGCAGAGGCCAAGGAGCCATCCCCAGTGCCCGGGCCATCTTTGCTCCAATGGAGCCTCGCTGCGGGAGGGGAAGAGAAAGACAGAGAGGAAGGAGAGGGGGAGGGGTGGAGAAGCAGATGGGCACTTCTCCTGTGTGCCCTGGCTGGGAATCGAACCTGGGACCTCCACACGCCAGGCCGATGATCTACCACTGAGCCAACCGGCCAGGGCCCAGACTGATTTAATGTCAGAAAATATTTTTATGGACCAGCCTTTAGGGTGGGACAGCTAATTGTATCACGTGACTGAGACAAGCATCAAGAGTGAGTCTTAGACAAATGTAACAGAGGGAATCTGGTCATTTTTTAAAAATAAAACATTGAAATTGCAATGTCAGAGAAATGGAGCTATAAGGAGCAATACCAATAAATCTTCCCAAAAATTCAACAAGATCATCAACCAGAGACAGAAAAATCTATCCTTGCAGCCTCCAGAAGTTCCACACTAAAAGCAAAGGTATGATTGAGCTAAAAATTGACTAAATATATAATCAACCCCGAAGGAAATAAGACGGAGGAAGAAACACTCCGCCTTCTTCACTAACCTAAATAAGGGCTGCTTTCACTGGGAACTGAGAGTATAGAAACTAAGGCAGGCATGGGGTGTGAATAGAACAAGGTGGTGGGACAAACATCTGAACCAGGCTGTGGCACGGACATCCAAGCCAAGGAAAAACTGTGCTTGTGGCAACCCAGTCAACACAAGCTAACGCTCGTGCCAAACCCAGACAAAGAAAGGCAAGTGGGCAGCCATCTGCCCCGATCTCCTGGTCGGCGAGCGCAGGTAGTGGGTGAGAGATTCCTTCTAGAGCCCTGGGAATGGGTACTCGTGTTACCGGACAGAGGGGCAGAGTCAGAGGCTTTGTGTGGGCCGAAACCAGAGTCTCGGGGTTGCCCCTGCAACCTAAAAAGTGGAGTGCAGGGAGTGAGTGGGAGTGAAATTCCCTATGCTCAAACTTCTCCCGGCGGGCAGAGCACCACCTCACCCAGGGAGAGAGGCAGCCAGCCCGATATCCTGGTCAGCGAGTGTGGATAGTGGGTGAGAGATTCCCCCGGGAATGGGCGTTCGTGTTCCCGGACAGAGGGGCAGAGTCAGAGGTCTTTGTGTGGGCCGAAGCCCCGCCTGATTATACTAGTGGCTCTGACTGATTGAGCCTTACCCAGAGCCCTGCACTGAGTGGGAATAAAGTGGGGATTTGCCAGCTCTTTGAGCCTCTTACTCTCCAGGCAGAGGCAGCAGCAACCCCATAGCTAGATCATCAAGCTGCTCATTTGGGAAGGAAAGACTAGGAGAGAGGCTCTGGGAAAACTGACTCTCTCATTGTCAGAGCCTGCAAATGCTAATTAGCCTTGAGTACCAACGAGACTGAAGCCCAATATATGACATTGCCATAGAGACTTATCAACTGCAAACCTCTACCTAAGCATGCCACAGGGGCAGAACCCGGGTACAGAGTCACTGACCAGGAAGAAGGAGAGAGAAAAAAAAGCAAGAAGATAACCTCTCAAAATCAAGAATAATCCACAGACTTTATAACCTATCCCATTTTATTATATTTGTTTGTTTGTTTCTCTTATCTTGTTGTCTTGATTATTTTCTTCCTCTTCCAATTTGGTCATTTAATTCTCTGCCTGTCTTACTCTCTCATCTCCTTGCACTACACTACCCATAAGTGTTACATCTCCCATTATCTTTCCTTTCTTCTTCCTTTCTTTCTATGAGGGTTGCACTCCAAAACCCTTAACTCTCTCTCTCTCTCTCTCTCTCTCTCTCTCCTTTTGTTCTTTTTTCTTCTTTTGGTGTTTTCCTCTTTCTTTTTTTCTCCCTCTATATTAGTTTGTTCTTTTCTCCTTTACACTTCTCCTCATTCAATCCTCAATCACAAACAAATTATTTTATTTGGGACTTAAATTTTTCTTTGTGGTGCTTTGGGGGTTATTTACTTTGCTTTTTTAACTCACTAGCAGTGCTCCCAACCCTGGCTCTCCATTTGATCTAGTTTTTGCTCCACTAAATTCAATGGTAATTTTTTAATTTTTTTCCTTTTTTCCTATTTCCCTCTTATTCTTCTCATTATATCTTTTAGCCAACCATCACCTAAAAGCAAATCATTTTATTCTTGAGACAAATTTTATCCTTTTTTTTGCATTTTGTGGGTCCATACCCACTTTTTTTGCCCCTTTATCACTTCTCCCCAACTCAGGCCCTCCATTATAGGTAGTTTTTGTTCTATTTAACACAATATAATTCACAGTTCACCACAAGATTTTCTCAAGAAGGAGGGGAGAGGAAAGCAGAGAAAAAAGGGGGGGAGGAAATAATATTTTTTATTTTTTTTACTTTTTATTTTTTTAAACTTTTTATTCTTTATTCAGTCTCATTAGTATTATCAACAAAACCACCCTCAGATGCCATTAAGGAAAAGGAAATAGAATATCATGGATACAAAAAACAGAGAGATAGCACAGATAGATGAGGAAAAAATCTATGGAGAAAAATTTAATATATTGGAAACCTAAAAATACTCAGAGATATACAAGAAAACACAGAAAGGCAATTTAGGGAGCTCAGAAAACAACTCAATGAACACAAAGAATATATTACCAAGGAAACTGAACCTATAAAAACAAATCAAACAGAGATGAAAAAATTCACAAGCTGAAAAATGAGGTAACAAGCTTAGCTAATAGAACAGGCCAGATAGAAGGTAGGATTAGTGATATAGAAGACAAGCAACTTGAGACACAAGAGAGAGAAGAAGAAAGAGACTAAAAAATTTTAAAAAAATGAGAAAGCCCTACAGGAATTGCCTGACTCCATCAAAAAGAATAGCATAAGAATAATAGGTATATCAGAGGGAGAAGAGAGAGAAAATGGAATGGAAAACATATTCAAACAAATAATAGATGAGAACTTCCCAAGCCTGTGGAAAGAACTAAAGCCTCAAATTCAAGAAGCAAACAGAACTCTGAGTTTTCTTAACCCCAACAAACCTACTCCAAGGCGCATCATAATAAAATTGGCACAAAACAACGACAAAGAAAAAATTCTGAAGGCAGCCAGGGAAAAGAAGAATACAACATATAAAGGAAGGCCCATTAGATGATCATCAGATTTCTCAACAGAAACTCTACAAGCTAGAAGAGAGTGGATCCCAATATTTAAAGTCCTGAAAGAGAGAAACTTTCAGCAAAGAATGCTATACTCATCAAAGCTATCCTTCAAATACAAAGGAGAAATGAAAATATTCACAGATACAGAAAAGATGAGGGAATTTATCATCAGAAAACTGCCACTCCAGGAATTGCTAAATGGGGTTTTCCAACCAGGTACAAAGAACAAAACAAAACAAAACCACAAGTAAAAGCTCCACCAAGAACACAAACTGTGACAACAAAAAAAGGGAGGGGAGAGAACGGAGATTAACAGTAGCAAAGGACGATGGAGTACAAAAGTACTCACAAGATAGTGTCCTACAATAAACAGGGTAGAAACCCTTTTCATTACTTAATGGTAACCACCCTTGAAAAAACCACCAAAGAAGCACATGATTTTAAAAAAGAGGAAAGATGTATGGAATACAACCAAACAAAAACAAAGGATAAAAAAACAAAGAGAAGAATCAAACAAGACACAAAACTAACAGAAAGCAATGTATAAAATGGCAATAGGGAACCCACAAGTGTCAATAATTACACTAAATGTAAACAGATAAAACTCACCAATAAAAAGGCACAGAGTAGCAGAATGGATTAAAAAAGAAAATCCAACTGTATGCTGCCTACAAGTAACTCATCTAAGCAACAAGGATAAAAACAAATTCAAAGTGAAAGGCTGGAAGACAATACTCCAAGCAAATAACATCCAAAAAAAAGCAGGCGTAGCAATACTCATATCTGATAATGCTGACTACAAGACAGCAAAAGTAGTCAGAGACAAAAATGGTCATTTCATAATGATTAAGGGGACACTGAGTCAAGAAGACATAACAATCCTTAATATATATGCACCAAACCAAGGAGCATCAAAATATATAAGACAGCTACTTATTGACCTTAAAACAAAAGCTGACAAAAATACAATCATACTTGAAGACCTCAGTACACCGCTGATGGCTCTAGATCGGTCATCCAAACAGAGAATCAATAAAAATATATTGGCCTTAAACAAAACACTAGAGCACCTGGATATGATAGACATCTACAGGACATTTCATCCCAAAGTGACAGAGTACATGGATCATTCTCAAGAATTGACCATATGTTGGGCCGCAAAATCAACATCAGCAAATTCAGAAAAATCGAAGTTGTACCAAGCATATTTTCTGATCATAAAGCCTTGAAACTAGAATTCAACTGCAAAAAAGAGGAAAAACCCCCCACAAAAATGTGGAAACTAAAGAACATACTTTTAAAAAATGAATGGGTCAAAGAAGAAATAAGCACAGAGATCAAAAGATATATACAGACAAATGAAAATGACAATACGACATATCAGAATCTATGGGATGCAGCAAAAGCAGTGATAAGAGGGAAGTTCATATCACTTCTGGCCTAAATGAACAAACAAGAGAGAGCCCAAGTGAGCCACTTAACTTCACACCTTATGGAACTGGAAAAAGAAGAACAAAGACAACCCAAAACCAGCCAGAGAAAGGAGATAATAAAAATCAGAGCAGAAATAAATGAAATAGAAAACAGAAAAACTATAGAAAAAATTAATAGAACAAGGAGCTGGTTCTTTGAAAAGATCAACAAAATTAACAAACCCTTGGCAAGACTTACCAAGGAAAAAAGAGAAAGCATTCATATAAACAAATTCCAAAATGAAAGAGGAAAATCACCATTGATATCATAGATATACAAAGATTTATTGTAGAATACTATGAAAAACTTTATGCCACTAAATTCAACAATCTAGAAGAAATGGATCAATTTCTAGAACAATACAACCTTCCTAGACTGAGTCAAGAAGAAGCAGAAAGCCTAAACAGACCAATTAGTAGGGAAGAAATAGGAAAAACTATTAAAAACCTCCCCAAAATTAAAAGTCCAGGCCCAGACGGTTATACCAATGAATTCTATAAAACATTCAAAGAAGACTTGGTTCCTATTCTACTCAAAGTCTTCCAAAAAATTGAAGAAGAAGCAATACTTCCAAACACATTTTATGAGGTCAACATAACCCTCATACCAAAACTGGGTAAGGACAGCACAAAAAAAGAAAACTACTGACCAATATCTCTAATGAAGACAGATGCTAAAATACTAAACAAAATACTGGAAAATCAAATACAACAACATATTAAAAAAATAATACATCATGATCAAGTGGGATTCATCCCAGAATCTCAAGGATGGTTCAACATACATAAAACGGTTAATGTAATACACCATATCAACAAAACAAAGAACAAAAACCACATGATCTTATCAATAGATGCAGAAAAGGCATTCAATAAAATACAACACAATTTTATGTTTAAGATTCTCAAGAAAATGGGTATAGAAGGAAAATATCTCAACATGATAAAGGCCGTATATGATAAACCATCAGCTAACATTATAGTAAATGGCACAAAACTGAAGGCTTTTCCCCTTAAATCAGGAAGAAGACAGGGTTGTCCACTCTCTCCACTCTTATTTAATGTGGTGCTAGAGGTTCTAGCCAGAGCAATCAGACAAGACAAAGAAATAAAAGGCATCCATATCAGAAAAGAAGAAGTAAAAGTATCACTTTTTGCAGATGATATGACCCTATACATCGAAAACCCCAAAGAATCTACAGAAAGACTACTAGAAACAATAAGCCAATACAGTAAGATCGTAGGATACAAAACTAACATACAAAAGTCCATAGCCTTTCTATATGCCAACAATGAAACATTTGAGAACGAACTCAAAAAAATAATCCCCTTCACGATTGCAACAACAAAAAATTACCTAGGAATAAACATAACAAAGAATGTAAAGGACCTATATAATGAAAACTACAAAGCATTGTTAAGGGAAATCAAAAAAGATACAACGAGATGGAAGAATATTCCTTGTTCTTGGATAGGAAGAATAAATATAATCAAGATGGCCATATTACCCAAAGCAATATACAAATTTAATGCAATTCCCATCAAAATTCCAATGACATTTTTTAAAGAAATGAAACAAAAAATCATCAGATTTATATGGAACTATAAAAAACCACGAATAGCCAAAGCAATCCTAACAAAAAAGAACGAAGCTGGGGGCATTACAGTACCTGACTTCAAACTATATTATAGAGCCATGACAATCAAAACAGCATCGTATTGGCAGAAAATTAGACACTCAAACCAATTGAACAGAATAGAAAGTCCAGAAATAAAACCACATATATAGTCAAATAATTTTTGATCAAGGGGCCAACAACACACAATGGAGAAAAGAAAGTCTCTTCAACAAATGGTGCTGGGAAAACTGGAAAGCCACATGCAAAAGGATGAAACTTGACTACAGTTTGTCCCCTTGTACTAAAATTAATTCAAAATGGATCAAAGTCCTAAATATAAGACCTGAAACAATAATGTACATAGAAGAAGACATAGGTTCTAAACTATGGACATTGGTTTTAAAGAGCATTTTATGAATTTGACTCCAAAGGTAAGGGAAGTGAAGGCAAAAATAAATGAATGGGACTACATCAGACTAAGAAGTTTTTGCTCAGCAAGAGAAACTGACAACAAAATAAACAGACAACCAACTAAATGGGAAATGATATTTTCAAACAACAGCTCAGATAAGGACCTAATATCCAAAATATACAAAGAACTCATAAAACTCAACAACAAACAAACAAATAATTCAATAAAAAAATGAGAAGAGGACATGAACAGACACTTCTCCCAGGAAGAAATACAAATGACCAACAGATATATGAAAAGATGCTCATCTTCATTAGTTATTAGAAAAATGCAAATCAAAACTGCAATGAGATACCACCTCACACCTGTTAGATTAGCTATTATTAACAAGACAGGTAATAGCAAATACTGGAGAGGCTGTGAAGAAAAAGGAACCCTCATTCACTGTTGGTGGTACTGTATAGTACAACCATTATGGAAGAAAGTATGGTGGTTCCTCAAAAAACTGAAAATAGAACTACCTTATGACCCAGCAATCCCTCTACTGGGTATATACCCCCAAAACTCAGAAACATTGATATATAAAGACACATGCAGCCCCATGTTCATTGCAGCATTGTTCACAGTGGCTAAAACATGGAAACAACCAAAAAGCCATTCAATAGAAAACTGGATAAAGAAGATGTGGCACATATACACTATGGAATACTACTCAGCCATAAGAAATGATGACATCGGATCATTTACAACAAAATGTTGGAATCTTGATAACATTATATGGGGTGAAATAAGTAAATCAGAAAAAAAACAAGAACTGCATTATTCCATATGTAGGTGGGACATAAAAATGAGACTAAGAGACATTGATAAGAGTGTGGTGGTTATGGGGGGGAGGGAGAGAAAAGGGGGAGGGGAAAGGGCACAAAGAAAACTAGATAGAAGGTGACAGAGGACAATCTGACTTTGGGTGATGGGTATGCAACATAATTGATCAACAAGATAACCTGGACATGTGTTCTTTGAACATATGTACCCTGATTTATTGATGTCACCCTAATAAAATTAATTTAAAAAAACAAAAAAAACCCATCATTCAGACTTAAATATAAATAAAATGGAAATAATGTAAGTTATTTATTCTTTCTCTGTGAACCAGTACCAAATGTCCTATGGACTGGTACCGGTCTGTGGCCCGGCGGTTGGAGACGACCGTCATAGAGTATTTTCAGAACTTCAGTTTAGAATTCTCTATCATTTAACTCCTAGTTTTCCATATGATTATGATTGGTTTCTGGTGACTTTTTATGTTCTTTCTGAACTGCATGTTCCTCTTGGGTAGCCATGGTATTAGTTTTCTTCTGCTTCAATAGCATTTTAGAGTGGTATTGTTAAGAAATCCATCAAAAATCAACAATAAATAGAAATGAAATTGAACTAGAATTAAAAAGAAACAATAAAATGAAAGTAGGAAAAATAAAACTACAAAAACAAAGATAAAACAATAATCAAGAACAACCAAAACAACAAAGAAAAACAAATAAATAGAAGAAAAAAGAAAAATCCTCCTTAAAACCAGCACAGTGGAAAAAGAGACATTTCCAAGGGTTTTTTCCCTTTTTCCAGTAGGTGGCAATATTTATAAGTTTTAGCTCTGTAAAATTTTAGGCTGACTTCTGCTTAGAAGTTGCTGTCAGATGATGGATGCAGGTCTGCAGGTGCAATGGTGAGTGGGACATGTTGTGACAGTTTTACAGCTTTAATGTCAGCAATCTCAAGACTTTGGGTGCTCCTCCCCATGTCTCAACAGACCAAGGAACCAGACACCAAGCAATTGTGTTTTTCCAAGGAAATAGTAGCCCTGTAGAACTAGCTGTGAGGTTTGTTTCTGCCACTCTCCATACCACATGAGGGTAGGGAGAGGGATCTGGGAGGCTGGGGGGAAGCACTTTGAATTTTTAGTGTCTCAGTCCCAAATGCATGTTGCTGGCAAACCATGAGAATACCGTCAGTGACTCCACATTTTGCTGCCACTTTGGTTCAGTATCTCTCCAAATGCGTTCCAATCTCTCCACTTCTCTAGGCAGAAAAAGACCCAGACTCTCTGGGTCTCTTCCTTCTCTGGAGCCTGACTGCCAGTGCTGCTTATCTTCCTTCCCCCATTTTTGTTTTACCTTTCCCAACTTTAGTCCATTGGATGAGTGGATCTTTCAGTGAAGCCTGCAAGCCCAGCTGGGGTTCCCTTGCTGAGCTATTGCTGTTCAACTTCGAGAAATTTCAAGGGGAGAGACCAAGGGTATCTCTCATGTTGCTATTACTCTGACATCCGAATATTTTCTTAACTCTTTTCTGTATTTCCAATAATTCTATAACTAACATGCATAGTTTTAGAATTAGGAAAGAAATTAACTTTCAAATCATGCAAGTCCCTGCTCCCACACGGCTTATAGCAAAATAGGCAGACATGTAATAATAAAAATAATAAATACAAAATTATAAAGTAAGAATTACTCTGAAGGAAAATTACATAATTGTATGTGAACAAATAATAAAGGAAATTGAGCTAGACTAGGGAATTGGAGAAGCCTTCCCTAAGGAAATGCCATTTAAATTGAGCATTGAAACATAACTAGTAATAAAAAAATGAGACGATGTGAGATGAGACTGGAAAAGTACCAGGGATCAAGGCATTTGAGGCTTTTTAGGCCTTTCTAGAGTTTGGACTTGATTCTATATAAAATGGCAGCCATTGAAAAGTTTTGGGCTGAAGGATACTATAATCAGATCTGTAATGCAAACATATCACAGTAGTTTCCTCGTGGGTGAAAAGCTTGGAAGGGAGTATGACCAGATGTGGGAAGACTTGTAAAAAAGCTATTCCAGTGGTTCAGATAAGAGATAATAGTAGCCAACTTGGTTTAAGATGGTAGGGTAGTAATTATTGAAAAACAGATATATTTAAAAACTTCAGATGCCAAAATAGAAAACAGCTTTTCCCTAGTAACAGTGTGATATCTAAACATACAGCCACTTGGATCAAAATGTGAACAACTTAATTAATGTTCCTTGGCATGAGTTACCTCTCCTCTAAGAGAAGGATGATGATACTGATTTCTACATTCATAGGGTTATTGTGAGGAGTGAGTGAGTTAAAGCTTGTAAAATACTTTGGACAGTGCTTAAAATAAAACAATTGTTCAGTAAATATTAGTGTTATTAATTACATTGTTATAATTGGTATTAGATTGGATGTGAGAGTGGAGACAAAAATAATTCTCACTTGCATAACTAAATGTAGGATGATGCCATTCACTGAAATAAAGAACTCTGGAAGAATATAAGGTAAAGAAGATCTCAAATTTTGTTTTGGATGTGTGAGTTTTATAAAATATCCTGGTGAAGATATTGAAAAGGTGACTGTATGAGTCAAGTTATGGAAGAATATGAAACATGAGAGTTGTCAGCATATGGATGTTATTAACATCATGAGAATGATTGGTATTGTTCAGGGAGAAAATATTGATTAATAAGAGAATAAGGCTTAATGCTGAGCACTGAAGTGATCTATCATTTAATAGGTGAATAGAGAAGGAAGGTTCAGGGAAGGAGACAGAAGAAGGAGCAGTCTAAGCCACAGGGAAACAAAACCCAAAGAAGTGTTGGAATAGAGGCCAAGGGAGGAAAGAATTTCAGTGCAAATTAAAACCAAAAATTATCCACAGTATTTAGCAGCATGACAGTCATTGGTGACTTTGGCAAAATCTGTTGCTTTCACAGTACCCCAGTGTCCTTAAAACGTTTGATTCCAAGTCAAGACAATAAAACTTATAAGGTCAATTTGTTTATCCTATCTTAGAAAATGTTTTCCATTTCAAATTCTCTATTTCATGACCATGGCTATCTTATGCCTACTCTACAGGTCTGATTGGATGTCTCAAGAAATTGGTATATTGGCATGTGATTGGAATGGGCACCACCCCTGAAGTGCACTCAATTTTCCTTGAAGGTCACACATTTCTTGTGAGGAACCATCGACAGGCCTCCTTGAAGATCTCACCAATGACTTTCCTTACAGCTCAGACACTTCTGATGGACCTTGGCCAGTTTCTGCTCTTTTGTCATATCTCTTCCCACCAACATGGTAATATCTATGGATCTTAAAAACTAGTATTATAAGTATGAGACCTCAATTGAGATTCCTTGCTTGTCAGTTTTCAGAGTAAATATTTTGCCTTGAGTGTAAGAAGGCTTGAGTACTTGTAGTATTGGTGATTTTTTTTAGTTAAATAACTGTGATTGTGGTAGGTAAGATGGCTTAGGGATAAATAAGGATAGAAGTGGCAGAAGCAAGGACAGAATATTACTGGTTTTCCAACCTGATTCCATTAACTAAGCTTTGATCTTGTGGAGAGAAAAATGGCATGTTATACATACATAGCTGAAGAGATGTTTTATGAGAAATTTAGGGAAATGAAAAGAAACAGCACTTCCCAGACTGTAATCACAAGAGATATGCAGGATATCAGTAGAGGTTCCCAGAGCAATAACTAGCAAATAAAAGGATATTGGAATGCTCAGTATGAGACAGAAGACAGCTAGTGCACATGGAGGCACTACAGATACCTGGTAGGAAATTAGAGACATCCTACATGCCATAAGGCTTATATCTGGTCACAGGCAGATATGCTCTTAAAATAGATAACATATTTATTTTATTTCATGTTGTACCGTTTCATTTTCTTATGAACTTAGAATGCATCTTAAAATTTTCTACCTTAACATTTTTCCTCATAAACTGTTATTAAATCAATGTTTTGTGTCATACTTCAATGGAGTAAATATAGAAATCATTAGGTAACTGTAGGGATGGGGAATCGGTCTGATCTAAGCTCCCATCCAAGATGCTGAAAATATGTAGTTCCTTAAGTCTCCTTTTTTATAATCTGGGAGTTTGGGAGTGTTAGGCTCAGATCCAGTTCCAGAAAGAAAATATTTACATGTATTATAAGAGCAAATGAGTGAGTCTTGAAAAGGGGGTAAAACATGTATTGGAGAGTCAAGCAAAAGAGAAAGAGTGAGTGCAAAGACCACAAAAAGAAACTAGAAAGTTCCAGAAATGGGGAACGTAATTCATATAGGAGAATTGCAGGAAAGAGTACTGGTGTAGAAAAGGGAACGCTTAAGAGAGGACCTTAAAGGCCAAATGAGAGGGAATGATGTTATAGAAGTTAAGGCAAAAAACTCTTGTAAGAATATGACATTGTTTGGTTTGTCTGACTTCAGATGGTATGGAAGCTTATGTCAAAGTAAATAGCTGCCCAGAGGAACCCCAACAATGGATGAAAAATAATGAAGAGGAATCTTATGATAATGATCTTGATGACTCTGATATGGACATTGTCGAATTTGAAAATGACAGCTCTTCTCCATTTATCCAAATCCGCTCAGTTGCTAAGAAACATCCTAAAACTTGGGTCCACTATATTGCTGCTGAAGAGGAGGATTGGGACTATGCTCCCTCAGTCCCCACCCCCAATGACAGGTAAGCACCTTTTAACTCTTGCTATTGCCTCTTTCTCATACTCAAAATGTTCTTCCCAGTTATTCAAAATAACAAGTCCTCAAACTACATTTAGGTAGGTGCAGATATGGAATCAAATATCAAGGGCATTAATATTTTTGGAAACTAAAATAGCTAAGCATCAAGGATGTTTGTATTTTTCCTGCTCATTCCTTGATTAAATCATATCAGCTGTTTTTGCCTGACTTGTGGTGGCATAGTGGATAGAGTGTTGATCTAGAATTCTGAGGTCACCAGTTCATATCTCTAGGCTTGTCCAATCAAGGCACATACAAAAAGCAATCAGTGAACAACTAAGGTAAAGCAACCGTGAGTTGATACTTCTCATTCCTCCGCCCCATCCTCTTGCTGTAAACTCAATAAATCAAATCTTTTTTTCAATCATATCAGCTGTTTTAGAGTTGGATTTTAGCCACCTATCCTTTACTTAGAATTATCCTTTCCAACCTCTCATCTTTTTTTGTCCCATACAGAAGTTATAAAAGTCTATATTTGAATAACGGTCCTCAGCAGATTGGTAAGAAGTATAAAAAAGTCCGATTTATGGCATACACAGATGAAACATTTAAAACTCGTGAAGCTATTCAATATGAATCAGGAATCCTGGGACCTTTACTTTATGGAGAAATTGGAGATAAACTCTTGGTAAGTTGAGAAAAAAGTATAAGGTTGGGTAGGAAGAAAAAGTCTGGATGGGTTTGAGATTCTTAAAACTTCATAATTCAGCTTTATCTCTAATGAACATTACCTTTTGAAAATTAAAAATGTGACACAAATACATGTGGATTATAAAATTTGTTTAAAAATATACCTGAAGCATTCTTTTGAAATATTCATTGCTTAGCCTTCTATAATTTTTTCCACCAATTATATAGTACAAGAATCAGAAAACTATGGCCTGTGAGACAATTTGGCTCAGAGTCTGTTTTGGGGCAGCCTTTGAACTTAGAAGAATTTTATATTCTTAAAGAGTTATAAAGAAGAGAATAAGAAGAAGAGTATGTGACAGAGACTAGATACGGCTCACAAAGCCTAAATAATTTACTATCCATCCCTTTCCAGAAAATGTTTGTTGACCTTTGGCACATAACATTAAGAATGCTTACGCTACCCTGGTCGGTTTGCTCAATGGATAGAGTGTCAGCCTGGTGTGTGGATATCCTGGGTTCAATCACCAGCCAGGGCTCACATGAAAAGCGACCATCTGCTTCTCTTCCCTGTCTTTTCTCTCTTCTTTCTCTCTTCTCCTCTCACAGCCAGTGGTTTGATTGGGTTGAGTGTTGGCCTCAGGCATTAAGGATAGCTTGGTTGATTCAAGCATTGGCCCCAGACAGGGGTTGCTGGATGGAACCCAGTCAGGGGGCATACAGGAGTCTGTCTATCTCCCCTCCTCTCACTTAAGAAAAAAATACTTATATTGCACTTAACTAATGGTGTTGCAATGGTTAGAGCATTGACCAGGAACACTGAGGTCCTAGGCTCGAAACCCCAGGTTGCCACTTTGAGAACAAGGTTGCCGGCTTGAGCACAGGATCATCAACATGATCCCAAGGTCACTGGATTGAGCCCAAGGTCGCTGGCTCAATGTGGCTAGCTTGAGTAAAGGGTCACTGGTTTGGTTTGAGCTGCCCTCCTTAGTCAAGACATATATGAGAAGCAATCAATGAACAACTAAGTGAAGCAACTACATATTGATGCCTCTCGTCTTTTTCTTCCCTCTCTCCCTCCCCCAAAAAATGCTTATGCTGCAAAGAATAGATCATTCAATTAGCAGTGATTTTAAAAAGGAGGTTTATTTTTTCAGTTTGGAGCTAGATGGTTGGTTGTGTCAACTCAGCAGCTTAAAAATGTCATAAAGGACACCGATTATTATACATAGAGTGTCAAACAGAATACCATGCATTAGTTACCTATGACAGAGGAGGACTTTACATGGGAAATAGCAAAATCCATCACTATGCCAACCACCAGGAATAGAGTCCAAATACCTCTGTTCTCTGTTCATTGCATCTGGGTATTGGAATGACCAAGGTAGACACAACATAGTCAAACACTGCAGGAAATAATGCTTTTACTTTCATAGAAAAGAGACATATTAGAGCAAACCAGCTTCAATAGTATGCATGACTCCCCCTTGGCTAGCGGGTCTCTCCTGCCAGCCAATGCAGGCCATTTTGCCTATGTGCACTCCTCTTATGCAGCAGCAGAAAGATCTCAACCCCTCCCCCATGGAGTCTGAAATACTGAAAGCTGAGGGCATGCCTGAAGCCCACTGATGCATACACTTAAGCAGAACAAAGGAGCATTCATTGAGAGGGAAACAGAGAAAGATATTCTCACACCAGGTTATAAACCTGGAACAGGCTGTGGGGGCTCTTTATTTCCTAATAAGAAAATGTTCCAGGCCCAAGACCCATTCATTTTTTTAATTAATTTATTTATTTTTTATTAATTTTAATTTATTGTGTTAACATGGATTCAAGTGTCCTACTGAATATAACACCCTCCCCCCTCCCCTGTGTCCTTATTTATACCCTTTTTAACACCCTCCCTGTAACTCCTGCCCTCCTTCCCTCTAGGATTTGCTGATCTGTTATCTGTGTTATGCATATATAATTTCACTAATCCCTTCACCTTCTCTGATCCCATTCCCTCATCCCCCTTCCCTCTGACAGCTGTCCCTCTGGTCCCAGTAACCCCGCCTCTGCCTCTATTTCGTTCCTCAGTTCACTTTGTTCCATTCTTATTTGGCCAAACGAAAGTCAAAAGACTGTGCATATGAGACTGCCTTCCCCAACATGGAGTTTTGTTAGATATTGCCAAAATGCTTTTCAACTATTATGTATCAATTTATATCTTTCCTAAGAGTATATAAGTACCCTTTGTCCCACACCATTGACAACTATATATACTATAGTATAAACCGTCAGAAAAAATTTCAATTTGATAAGCAAAAGATTTATGTGTTGTCTTTATTTTCATTTCCTTGGCTCATAGTGAAATTGCATAGTGTTTTATGTTTGTAGACTCTTTCCATGACACCTTCTGTAAATTGCCAGTTTGTAATTTTTTTCCACTTTTCCATTAAGATGGGTATCTTTTGCTTATATATTTGTAAAGGGCTTTAGGCATTATAGATATTGGCACATTGTTATCTTTCAAATATTTTTCTCAGTCTGTCACTTGTACTTTTTTTATGATATATTTTATAAAGGTTTTGATCTTTATATACTCAATCTTTTATCAGTCTTTTTATTTATGATTTCTGCCCAGGAATGTCTTCACCACCTGAAGAGATTATAAAATAGTCTACTATATTTTATTCTTTACTTTTATGGTTTCATTTTTACCATAAGCATTTTAATTGCTCTGGAAGTTATTTTTTGGATGCAGTACATAATGTCAAATAAGGATTCCCCAAGTGACTGTTAATTGGCCCAATCACTTCTTTCTTAGCTAATTTAAAAATGCCTTCTTCATCAAACACTAAATTGCTAAAATTTGTTCTCTTTAAGTGAACTGTTATCAAACTGTTTTAATGACTATAACAACTTGCAATATGTTTTGATATATGAAGGCCAAGTCTCTCATTGTACTTCTTCAAAATTTTCATTAGCTTTCCTTGTATATTTTTCTTCATAAATTGTATTTACTTATTTTTGAATTAGCCAATAAGAATAATTCAAAAACAAATTCAAAAAAAGAATAATTCAAAAGGCAAAAAAGAATATACAATGAAAATCAAATTAGCCTGACCTGTGGTGGCGCAGTGGATAAAGCGTTGACCTGGAAATGCTGAGGTCGCCGGTTCGAAACCCTGGGCTTGCCTGGTCAAGGCACATATGGGAGTTGATGCTTCCAGCTCCTCCCCCATTCTCTCCCTCTCTGTCTCTCTCTCCTCTCTGTCTCTCTCTCCTCTCTAAAAAAAAAATCAAATTATTCTCTCTCTTAAACTTCCAATTTCATAGTCTGACAGTCATTGCTATTTTTTTTATATTCTTATTCAGAAATAGTATATATATATATATGTAGTATATGTGTGTGTATTCAGTAATAGTATATGTGCATACATTTTACACAAAACAGGAGCACTATGGAAATTGTTCTGTACCTTGATTGTTTTAATATTAACAATATATTGGATAGCATGTCACATCAAGATAATAGATATACCTCATTCTTTGATTTATGTAAATTATGCTCTGGATACCTTGCTGATCTTGTTGAACTTTTTTTTAATGTAAGAATTTGAGGATTATTATTTAGTTTTTATATAGATATTTTCAAGCATACCCAGAAGTAAAAGGAATAGTAGAATAAATTTCTTTGAACCCATTACTCAATTTCAAAAGTTATCAACAAATGGTTAATATAATTTCATCCATAAATCAATCAAACCTAACACACACCTATAGAAAATTCACCCAACTGTTATAGAATACCTGTTCTTTTTAAGTGTGCATAAAATACTGTCAAATATAAACCATGCATTAGGCCTCAAATCTCAAAATTTTAAAGAAAGCTAGAGTCTAGTACCCCTTGTGAATATAGATACAGAAATTTTCCACAACACATTAGCAAACCTAGCAAGTCCAGCAACATTTAAAAAAGATTATATACCATGATCAAATGAGATTTATCTCATTGCAAGAATGGTTTAACATAGGAAAATTAATGAAATACACCATAATAAATCAATAAAGGACAAGAAGCACATGATCATGTAATAAGCAAAGACATGGATTTGACAAAATCTACTACTTATTCATAATGGAATGAACTTTCAATGAACTAGCAACAGAAGTCAAGGTCCTAATAAAGAACGGCTAAGAAAAAATTATAATATGATGAAAAACTGAGTATTTTTTCCTTGAGATTGGAAACAAGCTAAGATGTCCACTCTTGTCATTTCTATTTAATATTGTATTGGAAGCCAGTGATGTAAGCCAAAATGAGAGACATTTGGATTGAAAAGGAAGAAATAATACTGTCTTTATTTGCACACAACATGAACTTATATGTAGAAAATCCTACTAAAAATCTGTAGAACTAATAAACAAGTTTAAGGAGTTGTGAGATAGATGCTCAATATTTTAAAAATAAGTTATATTTCTCTATATATTTCTGTATATTCTTTTTTTTACAGAGATAGAGAGAGAGTCAGAGAGAAGGATAGATATGGACAGACAGATAGGAACAGAGAGAGATGAGAAGCATCAATCATCAGTTTTTTGTTGTGACACCTTAGTTGTTCATTGATTGCTTTATCATATGTGCCTTGACCGTGGGCCTTCAGCAGACTGAATAACCCCTTGCTCAAGCCAACGACTTTGGGTCCAAGCTGAGCTTTGCTCAAACCAGATGAGCCTGTGCTCAAGGTGGCGACCTCCGGGTCTCGAACTTGGGTCCTCCACATCCCAGTCCAATGCTCTATCCACTGTTCCACCATTTGGTCAAGTGTATATTTCTGTATATTCTTACCAATGAATACTCTGTAAATGAAATTAAGAAAACAATGTTATTCACTATAACATCAAAGAAAGAATAAAATAATTTGGGATAAATTAAAGAGACTTGTGCACTGAAAACTACTAATCAGTGCTGAGATAATTTAAACATCTAAATGAGTAAAAAACATATTACGTTCATGAATTAGAAGAGTCAAGTGCTATTGACTCTTCCAAATTTATCTACAGATTCAACTCAATCACTATCAAAATTCCAACTTTTTTTGCAGAAATTGACAAGCTAATCCTAAAATATAGATATAATTAGAAAGGGCCCCCTAATAGACAAAAGATCTTGAAAAAAAGAACAAAGTTAAGGACTCACACTTCCTAACTTCAAAACTTACAATAAACCTTCAGTAGTCAAGACTGTTGTACTGGCACAAGGATAAATATATAATTCAATGAAATACAATTGAGAGACCAGAAATAAATCTATATATCTATGGTCACTTGATTTTTTACAAGAGTCTCAAGACCAATCTATGGGAAAAGAATAGTCTATTCAATAAATAGTGCTGAGACAACTGTATACCCACATATAAAAGAATAAAATTTGACCCCTTCCTTATACCATACATGACCATTAACTTAAAATAAAATCACATTCACAAATGTAGGAGCTAAAACTATAAAACCCTCAAAAGAAAATATAGGAGTAATTTTTGTGAGCTTGGAATAGATAATTTTCTAAAACTATAACTCAAAAGCAACAAAAGAAAAAATAAATAACTGAACTTCATCACAATTAAAGACTTTTGTGCCTCAGAAGACACCAACCATAAAATGAAACGAAGAAGTGGAACAGGAGAAAACAATAGAAAATAGTATATCTGATAAAGGTCTAGAATCCAGAATAGGTAAAAGACTCTTACAACTCAGTAATAAAAAGACAAAGGATTCCAAGATGGTGACAGAGTAGTGACGTTCCAATTGCCACCTCCCAGGCCCAAAAAGAAGTTATATTAAATTTAAGAGCAGTTATCCTGAAAAACCAACTTAGGACTAAATGAAGAGAAGTCCATAAATAAGGAGACACCAAAGAAGTCACATCAAGACTGGAAGGAAGGGCAGAAACATGAAAAGGGTTGCCCCGGCTCCCAATTATCAAGCAGCAGCTGAGGTTCCAAAGGGATTCTCAGCTGTTAGGGGGTTTTTCTTGAGATTTATGTGTCCTAAGCCTCAGGCCAAGTGCCTAAGCCTAGAGCACAACACACTAGAGACAGTGCCCATATAGCATTCGGCAGTGAAAAGAGGTGAGGTTTCTGTCTGCAAGAAAAAGATGGGAAATCTTAGAGATGCAAGCACCCTCTTATTAAAGGGCCAATGAAGAAAATCTTGTTCACAGCCACTTACCCTGGGCATCAACAAAGGGAGGGCTGAGAAGACTGGAGGTGCATGAGGAGAGTATGAAATTGGTGGCCTTGGGAGAGGTGCACTGAAGTGCAGCCACTGGAACCCTTATATTGAATCATTCTCTAGTACTGCAATTGCCATCTTTCTTGGGTGGAGCTCCCCACTGCACAGCATCAGTTTGGGAAAAAGCAACTGCTCACCCTCAAAAATCTCACTTGTTCCGCACTATGGAAATTGGGCCCTGATGAGAAGTAAGAAGCCTTGGCCAGGAAGTAGGGGGTGTGACAGTGACTCAGTTGTCTGACATTGAGGCCTGAGTTTCCCCACACACACGCTTTTCTGAAAATGTGACTGGTGCTTCCACCTCATGGGAGATTCTGTAGAAATTATCTGTGGGAAGACCAAATCAATTAGTTTCATAGGCCACACCCACTAGACTCCTAGTGGTCACACCCTACTGAGGTCTGTGAAAAAAGTCAGGATAGACTGACACCTAGGGCCCTGGGGTGGGAGCCACACCCACCATGTTTCTTAATCCTTAAATTTCCCCTGTCTTTAGACCCTACCAGAAAATTTTTTTAGGGGCTGAGCCCAACAAGCAGCAAGCTAACAAAGGCAGCAGGAGACATATCTCAGAAAATCTTGGCCTTTGTGCTGACTTGCTCCCAGGCCAAATGCTGATAAAAGCCAGCCTAGGTGTACAGCTAGGTCTTTCCATATGCACGTAAGACAAGTAGAGCCAGCCACAAATCCTGGTTTGTTTAGAGCTACCAAAAGGGTTGTTGAGGGTCAGTCATTGTCAGTGTCTTACACTGGTCTGCACCAGGTTACTTCCTAAGAGACCAAGAACCAACACATCCAGTGGCCAGTTACAGACTACACTAGAGCAGGACCCAACTAGCCTTTCTAGCAGTATATCCAAAGAGAGCTCATCAGACACCAAACCCAGTTGAGGCAAATTCTGCTTTCTGTGGTTAACATGAGCACAGCAGTTCACACACTTTGGACAAGGTAGTCTTACAGTCTGCTGGCCTAAGCCCCAAATATGCTGCCCCACTGGGCCGAGTCCCACAGGAGGAAGGGAGAGAGGCTCAGAGCACATACATACAAAGTATGAGTTTTGTAGAGCCTGGAACATGTTGAGGGGCTTAACCACTTTTGGGGGGAGTAAAATCAACCCCAGTGGAAAACACTCTCAATCCTCCTTCCTGAGACCAGGGGTTCCACAGCTGAAAGAACTTCTGCAGAGGGGACTGTTGGCACCACTCAATCTGAACCTGCTGATAACTTTGCTGGTGAGAAATAGAATTGGAGTATCCAGTGGTGCCTGAGGGATTAGACTCTGGAGTAGGGGCTACTTTCCCCATACTGAGATCCTGACCAAGAGAACCACAAAGTAGGGGATCCCACTAATGTTGTCATCCCAACCTCAGCTGCCCTAGTCCGCTAAACTTGCAACTTGTAGAGGGGTTGGTGGGGTGAGACCAGACTTGTTCACTCTATAGACTTTCTTCAGAAGACTAGATGGGGAGACTAGGCCAATGTAAGAAGAGGTGGAGCAGCTGAAGGGTAGAGGTATTCTTAAGGAACTTGGGACCTTTGACAAAGCTGCTGTCAACTATATGCAGGAGGAAGCTGATCCTTATACAGCAATTGGCCTCCATCACACACACACAGGCACAGAAACCACAAGCACAACTACTGAACAGAGTGGTAGTGGCAGACAGATAGCCCACGGTGAGTTACAAACAACATATGACATCAACCCATACTCAAACCCCACCCAAGAGAACCCAGAACCAACACAACCAGTCATGGGTGGCAGACCACACCAACAATAGACTCAACTAGCCATACAGATGGTACACCTAAAAAATGAGTCCAGCAGTCATCAGACCCTGCTAAGAGTAACTATGCCCCATAAGACAGACATTGCACAGCATCTAATACATGTGATCAAAGTTGACCTTAGAGTCATCTAATCTGAAATATTAACTCTACCCATGAAAGGGCCAACAGCATTCAAGAATCACATACAAAAGACTCACATATAACCCTCAAGAAAAATTGCCAGATCAAGGAGCTTAGGTGATCTGGATGTTAGTACTTCTGAGCCCATAAAGATAGTTAGTACTTCTTCCTCATAAAGATGTTATATCAAATCTGGGAGTCAGAGTAGAGCTACCTAACACACAGACAAAATGAGCACACACAAAAAATATGAACCAAATGAATTAATAAGAAAAATCCTCCATAAAAGAAATAAATGAAATGGAAGTAACCAAACTACCTGACACAGAGTTAAAAATAACGGTAATTAGGATATTCCACAATCTTAGAGTAAGAATGAATGAATACAATGAGAACATAGTAGGCATTAAAAAGGACATTGAAACCATAAAAAAGAACCAGTCAGAAATGGCATATACAATAAATGAAATGAAGATTGCACTAGAAGAAATCAGCAGCAGTTTAAATGAAGGGGAAGATCAAATCAGCAATTTAGAGAATAAGATAAACATAAGGACAGAAACAGGGAAGCAAAAAGAAAAGAGACTAAAAAATGCTGAGGAAACTCTAAGAGACCTCTGTGAAAACAAGAAAACAAATATCATAGGGGTTCCTGAAGGTGAAGAAAATGAACAAGATATAGAGAACTTATTTGAAGAACTCATAGATGAAAACTTCCTTAAATTAATAAAGGAAAATGTCACACAAGTTCAAGAAGCACAGAGAGTCCCATTAAAGATGAAACAAAAAAGGCCTACACAAAGACCCATCATAATTAAAATGCCAAGGTTAAGAGACAAAGAAAGAATACTAAAAGCTGCAAGAGAAAAGCAGTTAATTATCTACAGAAGAGCCCCCATCAGGATGATATCGACTTCTCAACAGAAACATTTGAGGCCAGAAGGGATTGGCAAGAAATACTCAAAGTGATGCAAAACAAGAACCTACAACCAAGACTACTTTATCCAGCAAGGGTATTGTTTAAAATTTAAGGGGAAATAAAAAACTTCCCAGACAAAAAAAAAACAAAAACTCAAAGAATTCATTACAACCAAACCAATACTGCAAGAAATGTTAAGAGGCCTGCTATAAAAAGAGCAATGGGGGAAAAAAAATCAAGAAAAAGAGGAACGTAGATTTAAAGAATAAAATGGCAATAAATAAGTACATGTCAAGAATAACCTCATATGTAAATGGATTAAATGCTCCAATCAAAAAGACATAGGGTAGCTGCATGAATAAGAAAATAGGACATATGCTGTCTACAAGAGACCCATCCCAGAACAAAAGATACACATAGACTGAAAGTGAAAGTATGGAAAAAAAGTATTTCACACAAATGGAAATGAAAAAAAAAAAGCTGGGATAGCAATACTTATATCTGACAAAATAGACTTTAAAACAAGGGCTATAGTAAGGAATAAAGAAGGTCACTACATAATGATAAAGGGAGCAATCCAACATGAGGATATAACCATTGTAAATATATATATGCACCTATATAGGAGCACCTAAATATATAAAGCAGATTTAGGTGCACAAAAAGGGCAAGATCAACAGCAATACTATAATAGCAGGAGATTTTAATATCCCACTAACATCAATGGAGAGATCCTTTAGACCAGGGGTCCCCAAACTACAGCCTGCGGGCCACATGTGGCTCCCCGAGGCCATTTATCTGGCCCCCGCCACACTTCTGGAAGGGGCACCTCTTTCGTTGGTGGTCAGTGAGAGGAGCATAGTTCCCATTGAAATACTGGTCAATTTTGTTTATTTAAATTTACTTGTTCTTTATTTTAAATATTGTATTTGTTTCCTTTTTTTTTATTATTTAAAATAAGATATGTGCAGTGTGCATAGGGATTTGTTCATAGTTGGGTTTTTTTATAGTCCGGCCCTCCAACGGTCTGAGGGACAGTGAACTGGCCCCCTGTGTAAAAAGTTTGGGGACCCCTGCTTTAGACAGAAAACTAACAAGGAAACAGAGGCCTTAAATGACACACTAGATCAACTGGATTTAATTGATATCTACAGAACCTTTTATCCCCAAACAGTAGAATATACATACTTTTCAAGTGCTCATGCTACATTTTCTAGCATATACCACATGTTAGTATTCAAAACAAGTCTCAATAAATTTAAGAAGATTAAAATCATATCAAGCATCTTCTCTGATCACAATGATATAAAACTAGAAATCAAGTACAGTAGAAAAACTGAAAAACATTCAAACACTTGGAGGCTAAATAGCATGTTATTAAATAATGAATGGGTTAACAACGAGATCAAGAAAGAAATGAAAAATTTCCTTGAAACAAATGAAAATGAACATACAACTCAAATTTTATGGGGCATAGCAAAAGCAGTCCTGAGAGGGAAGTTCATAGCATCACAGGCATAACTTCAGAAGCAAGAAAAACCTCAAATAAACAACTTAGCCCTGCATCTAAAGAATTAGAAAAAGAACAAATAAAGCCCAGAGGAAGAAGAAGGAAAGAAATAATAAAGATCAGAGAATAAATAAATGACATAGAGGCTAAAAAAAAATACAAAAGATTAATGAAACCAACACCTGGTTCTTTGAAAAGGTAAACAAGATTGATGAACTTTTAACCAGACTCATCAAGAAGAAAAGAGAGAGGACTGAAATAAATAAATTAGAAATGAAAATGGAGCAGTAACAACTAACATCGTAGAAATACAAAGGATTTTAAGAAAATACTATAAAGATCTGTGTGCCAAAAAACTGGACAAACTAGGGGAAATGGTTAAATTCCTAGAAACATATAATATTCCAAAACTCAATCTGGAAGAATCAGAAAACCTAAACAGACCAATTACAACAAATAAAATTGAAACAGTTATCAAAAAACTCCCACCAAACAAAAGTTCTGGACCGGATGGCTTCACAGGTGAATTTTACCAAATATTCAAAGAACTAACACCTATCCTTTTCAAGTTATTTCAAAAAACTCAAGAGAAAGGAAGACTTCCAAGCTACTTTTATGAGGCAAGCATAATCCTCATGCCAAAACCAGGTAAAGACACTACAAAGAAAGAAAACTATAGGCCAATATCCATGATGAACTCAAATGTTAAAATTCTCAACAAAATATTAGCAAACCAGATCCAGCAATACACACAAAAAATTACACATCATGATCAAGTGGGATTTATTCTGGGGAGGCAAGGCTGGTACAATATTCACATATCAATCAATGTGATTAACCACATAAACAAAAGGAAAGATAAAAATCACATAATAATATCAATAGATGCAGAAAAAGCATTTGATATAATCCAGCAGGCACTTATGATCAAGCCACTTATGATCAAAACTCTCAGCAAAGTGGGAATATAGGAAACATACATTAATGTGATAAAGGCCATCTATGACAAATCCACAGCCAACATCATACTCAATGGGCAAAAATTAAAAGCAGTCCCCTTAAGATCAGGAAAAAGGCAGGGGTGTCCCTTTCACCACTCTTATTCAAGATAGTTCTGGAAGTCCTAGCCACAGCAATCAGACAAGAAGAAGAAATTACATCCAAATTGGAAAAGAAATAAAACTATCATTCTTTGCTAATGACATGATACTGTATATAGAAAACCCTGAAGTCTCAGTCAGAAAACTACTAGACCTGATAAATGAATTTAGCAAGGTGGCAGGATATAAAATTAATATTCACAAATCAGTGGCATTTTTATACACCAACAATAAACTGTCTGATAGAGAAAGTAAGGAAACAGTTCCCTTTATTATTGCAACAACGACACAATAAAGTACCTAGGAGTAAATTTAACCAAGGAGGTAAAAAAAGACTTGTACTTGGATAATTATAAGACTGATTAAAGAAAAAGAGGAAGATACAAACAAATGGAGGCATATACCGTGTTCATGGTTAGGAAGAATAAACATCATTAAAATGTCTATATAATCCAAAGCAATTTATAAATCCAATGCAATTCCTATTAAAATACCAATGGCATACTTCAAAGATATAGAACAAATATTTCAAAAATTTATATGAAACCAAAAAAGAACACAAATAGCCTCAGCAATCTTGAAAATGAAAAATAAAGTGGGTGGTATCACTCTCCTGATATCAAGTTATACTACAAGGCCATTGTACTCAAAACAGCTTGGTACTGGCATAAGAACAGACATATAGATCGATGGAGCAGACCAGAGAACCCAGAAATAAACCCACATCTTCATGGACAATTGATATTTGACAGAGGTAAGAGCATACAATGGAGTAAAGACAGTCTCTTTAATAAATAGTGTTGGGAAAATTGGTCAGGTACATGCAAAAAAATGAAACTAGACCACCAACTTACACCATTCAAAAAAATAAACTCAAAGTGGATAAAAGTCTTTAACATAAGTCATGAAACCATAAACATCTTAAAAGAATTCATAGGCAGTACACTCTCTGATATCTCTCATAGCAATATTTTTGCCGATTTATTTCCACGGGCAAGTGAAATAAAGGACAGAATGAACAAATGGGACTATATCAAACTATTGATAAAAAGCTTTTGTACAGCAAAAGACACCATTAACAAAATAAAAAGATAACCCACACAATGGGAGAACATATTTGCCAATACGTCTGATAAGGAATTAATAACCAAAATTTATAAAGAACCTCTAAAACTCCACACCAGGAAGGTAAACAATTCAATTAATAAATGGGAAAAAGAAATGAATAGACACTTCTCCAAAGAGGACATACACATGGCCAGAAAGCATATCAAAAAATGCTCAATGTCACTAATCATCAGAGAAATGCAAATTAAAACCACAATGAGATACCGCTTCACACCAGTCAGAATGGCACTGATTAACAAAACAACACAGAATAAGTGCTGGCGAGGGTGTGGAGAAAAGGGAACCCTCCCGCTCTGCTGGTGGAAACGCAGACTTGTGCAGCCACTGTGGAGAACAGTATGGAGTTTCCTCAAAAAATTAAAAATGGAACTGCTTTTTGACCCAGCTGTCCCACTTCTAGGAATATATCCTAAGAATATCAAATCACTGATTCAAAAGAAGATATGTACCCCCATGTTTAAGGCAGCATTATTTACAATAGTCAAGATCTGGAAATAGCCCAAGTGTCTATCAGTGGATGAGTGGATAAAAATGCTGTGGTACATATACACAATGGAATACTATGTAGTCATGAAGAAGAGGGAAATCTTACCTTTTGCAACACCATGGATGGACCTGGAGATTATTATGCTAATTGAAATAAGCCAAGCAGAGAAAGAAAAATATCATATGATCTCACATATATGTGGAATCTAATGGACAAAGTGAACCGAGGAACAGAATAGAGGCAGAGGCAGGGTCACAGGGACCAGAGGGAAAGCTGTCAGAGGGAAGGGGAATGAGTGGATGGGATCAAAGAAGGTGAAGGAAAAAAAAAAGAAGGTGCAGGGCTTAGTGACATTATATATACATAACAGAGATACCAATAACAGGACAGCAAATTCCAGAGGGAAAAGGAGAGGGAGTTAGGGGGAGGGGACAAAGGGGGTATAAATTGGGACATGGGGGAGTGTGGTGAGTATGCTATATTTAGTGGGACACTTGAATCCATGTAATCTCAATAAATTAAAATTAATAAAAATTTAAAAAGAACACAATGAGGCATTACCTCATACGTACCAGAATGGCTTTCATTAACAAATCAACAAACAACTTAGTGCTATGAGGGTGTAGAGCAGGGGTAGGGAACCTTTTTGGCTGAAAGAGCCATGAACGCCACATATTTTAAAATGTAATTCCGAGAGAGCCATACAATGACCCGTGTACATTACACATTATCCAGTAAAAATTTGGTGTTGTCTCGAAGAACAGCTGTGATTGGCTCCAGGTACCCACAACCATGAACATGAGCGGTAGGAAATGAATGAATTGTAATACATGAGAATGTTTTATATTTTTCTTATTTTTTTATTAAAGATTTGTTTATGAGCCAGATGCAGCCATCAAAAGAGCCACATCTGGCTCGCAAGCCATAAGTTCCCAATCCCTGGTGTAGAGGAAAGGGATCCCTCCTAAACTGCTGATGGGAATGCAGACTTGTGCAGCCACTGTGCAAACAGTATGGAGTTTTCTCAAAAAGTTAAAAATAAAACTACCTTATGACTCAGCTATCCCATTTCTAAGAATATATTTTAAGAATCCCAAAATGCTCATTCAAAAGAAGATATGCACCTCCATGTTTATTGCAACATTGTTTATAATGGCCAAGATCTAGAAACAGCCCAAGTGTCTGTAATTGGCCAAGTGGATTAAAAAGCTATGGTGCATTTACACTATGGACTACTGTGCTATCATGAAAAAGAAAATCTTACCTTTTATTATGACATGGATAGACCTGGCAGGGTCACATGGAACAGATGGACAGCTGTCAGAAGGAAGGGTAAAAGGGTGACAAGATCAAAGAAGGTGTAAGGATTAGCCAAATTATATATACATATCACATAGATACAGTCCTCAGGGTAGCAATTCCCAGAGTGAAAAGGGGGATAGATGTGGGTGGGGGGACAAAGAGAGTGAAATGGAGGTGGAAAAAGACTTTGCATTGGTCATGTGAGGTACAATGTGGTGAGTAGAGGGTGTTATATTGAGCAGGATGCTTGAAACCGTGTCAACACAATAAATTAAAAGTTAAAAAAAAAATAATTTAACAAAGACAAATGACCCAATTGAAAAATGAGCAAAAGATTTAGATAGACATTTCTCCAAAGATGATATACAAAGTGACCAAACAGGTACATAAAAAGATTAGTCTTACATCACTAGATAGATCCTCAAGAAAGAAAATTAACAAAGAAACCGCAGACCTAAAGGACACACTAGATCAACTCAATTTAATAGACATCTTCAGAACCTTTCACCCTAAAGCAGCAGAATATACATTCTTTTCAAGTGCTCATGGTACATTCTCTAGGATAGACCACATGTTAGGGCACAAAAGTGGTCTCAAGAAATTTAAGACGATTGAAATCATATCAAGCACTTTCTCAGATCACAATGGCATGAAACTAGAAATCAACCACAACAGAAAAGCTCAAAAATTCTCAAACACATGGAAAATAAATAGCAGGTTGTTAAATAATGAATGGATTAAGAATGAGATCAAAGAAGAAATAAAAAAATTCTTAGAAACAAATGATAATGAGCATGCAACAACGAAAAATTTATGGGACACAGCAAAAGCAATACTGAGAGGGAAGTTCATAGCAGTACAGGCACATTTTAAGAAACTAGAAAAAGCTCAAATAAACAACTATACCCTGCATCTAAAAGAACTAGAAAAAGAACAGCAAGTAAAGCCCAAATGTAGTAGAAGGAAGGAAATAATAAAGATCAGAGCAGAAATAAATGACATAGAGGCTAAAGGAACAATACAGAGGATCAATGAAACTAGGAGCTGGTTCTTTGAAAAGGTATACAAGATCAATGAACCTTTAACTAGACTCACCAAGAAAAAAAGAGAGAGGACTCAAATAAATAAAATTAGAAATGAGAGTGGAGAAATAACAACTGACACAACAAAAATACAAAATATTGTAAGAAAATACTATGAAGAACTGCATGCCAACAAACTAGACAACCTAGATGAAATGGACAAATTTCTTGAAACATACAATCTTCCAAAAATCAATCTGGAAGAATCAGAAAACCTAAACAGACCGATTACACCAAATGAGATCGAAACAGTTATCAAAAAACTCCCAACAAAGAAAAGTCCTGGGCCAGATGGCTTCACAACTGAATTCTACCAAATATTCAAAGAAAAAAAACTCCTATCCTTCTCAAGCTATTTCAAAAAATTCAAGAGGAATGAAGACTTCCAAGCTCCTTTTATGAGGCAAGCATAAATCTGATTCCAAAACCAGGCAAAGACAACACAAAGAAAAAAAACTATAGGCCAATATTCCTGATAAATATAGATGCTAAAATTCTCAACAAAATATTAGCAAACCAGATACAACAATATATGGAAAAAATCATACACCATGATCAAGTGGGATTTATTCTGGGGAGGCAAGGCTGGTACAATATTCACAAATCAATCAATGTGATTCATCACATAAACAAAAGGAAGAAAAAAAACCACATGATAATTTCAATAGATGCAGAAAAAGCATTTGATAAAATCCAGCACCCATTCATGATCAAAACTCTCAACAAAGTGGGAATACAGGGAACATACCTCAACATGATAAAAAGCCATCTATGACAAACCCACAGCCAACATTATACTCAATGGGCAAAAATTATAAGTAATCCCCTTAAGATCAGGAACAAGGCAGGGGTTCCCCCTTTCACCACTGTTATTCAACATAGTTCTGGAAGTCCTAGCCACAGCAATCAGACAAGAAGAAGAAATAAAAGGCATTCCAGTTGGAAAAGAAGAAGTAAAGCTATCATTATTTGCAGATGATATGATATTGTATATAGAAAACCCTAAAGTCTCAGTCAAAAAACTATTGGACCTGATAAATGAATTCAGCAAAGTGGCAGGATATAAAATTAATACTCAGAAATCAGAGGCATTTTTATACATCAACAATGAACAGTCAGAAAGAGAAATTAAGGAAACAATCCCCTTCACTATTACAACAAAAAAAATAAAGTACCTAGGAGTACATTTAACCAAGGAGACTAAAGACTTGTACTTGGAAAATTATAAAACATTGATAAAAGAAATCAGGGAAGATACAAACAAGTGGAAGCATATACCGTGCTCATGATTAGGAAGAATAAACATCATTAAAATGTCTATATTACCCAAAGTAATTTATAAATTCAATGCAATACCAATTAAAATATCAATTACATACTTCAAAGATATAGATCACATATTCCAAAAATTTATATGGAACCAAAAGAGAACACGAATACCCTCAGCAATCTTAAAAAAGAAGAATAAAGGGGGAGGTATCACACTTCCTGATATCAAGCTATACTACAAGGCCATTGTACTCAAAACAGCCTGGTACTGGCATAAGAACAGGCACATAGATCAATGGAACAGAGCAGAGAACCCAGAAATAAACCCACAGCTCTATGGACAACTGATATTTGACAAAGGAGGTAAGGGCATACAATGGAGTAAAGACAGCCTCTTTAATAAATGATGTTGGGAAAACTGGACAGCTACCTGCAAAAAAATGAAACTAGACCACCAACTTACACCATTCACAAAAATAAACTCAAAATGGATAAAAGATTTAAATGTAAGCCGTGAAACCATAAGCATCTTAGAAGAAAACGTAGGCAGTAAACTCTCTGACATCTTTCGCAGCGATATATTTGCTGATGTATCTCCATGGGCAAGTGAAATAAAAGACAGGATAAACAAATGGGACTATATCAAACTAAAAAGATTTTGCACAGCCAAAAACAATAAAAACAGAATAAAAGGACAAACTGCACAATGGGAGAACATATATGACAGTATGTCTGATAAGGGGTTAATAACCAAAATTTATAAAGAACTTGTAAATCTCAACACCAGAAAGACAAACAATCCAATCAAAAAATGGGAAAAAGTAATGAATAGACACTTCTCCAAAGAGGACATACAGATGACCAATAGGCATATGAAAAAATGCTCAACATCACTAATCATTAGAGAAATGCAAATTAAAACCACAATGAGATATCACCTCACACCGTTCAGAATGGCACTCATCAACAAAACAACACAGAATAAGTGCTGGCGTGGATGTGGAGAAAAGGGAACCCTCCTGCACTGCTGGTGGGAATGCAGACTGGTGCAGCCTCTGTGGAAAACAGTATGGAGATTCCTCAAAAAATTGAAAATTGAACTGCCTTTTGACCTAGTTATCCCACTTTTAGGAATATACCCCAAGAACACCATAGAACGGCTCCAAAAGGAGAAATGCACCCCCATGTTTATGGCAGCATTTTTCACAATAGCGAAGATCTGGAAACAGCCCAAGTGTCCGTCAGAGGACGAATGGATTAAAAAGCTTTGGTACATATATACTATGGAATACTACTCAGCCATAAGAAATGATGACATCAGATCATTTACAATAACATGGATGGACCTTGATAACATTATACGGAGTTAAATAAGTAAACCAGAAAAAGCTAAGAACTATATGAACCCATACATAGATGGGACATAAAAATGAGATTCAGAGACATGGACAAGAATGTGATGGTAACGGGGGTTGGGGGTGGGGGATGTCGAGAGGGTGAGGAAGTAGAGAGAGGGAGTGGGGGGAGGGGAGGTGCACAAAGAAAATCAGATAGAAGGTGACAGAAGACAATTTGACTTTGGGTGAGGAGTATGCAGCATAATCAAATGTCAAAATAATCTGGAGATGTTTTCTCGGAACATATGTACCCTCATTTATCAATGTCACTGCATTAAAATAATAAAAATAAGATTAAAAAAATGGTTAGTCTTTAGGAAAATGCAAATCCAAACCACATTGAGGTACCATTTCCCACCCATTATAATGCTTATAATCAGTAAGACAAATAATAAGTGTCAGAAAGGATGTGGAGAAGTTGGAACCCTCATAATTCCTGATAAAAATGTAAAAATTTTTAGCCTCTTTAGAAGATAGTTTGGCCCTTCTTCAAAATGTTAAAAATGTGAGCCACCAATTTCACTCTTAGACATATGCTCAAGAAAAATGGAAACATAGGTGCACACAGTCTTGTATGTAAATGTTCATAGAAGCATTATTCCTAATATCTCCAAACTAGAAACCATTAACATGTTTACAGTTGGTGAATGGATAAACACAATGTGGTATATTCATAGAACTGGAATTCTATTAAGCAGTTAAAAGAAATGAACTGCTATTCCATGATACAAAATACATGAAACTGAAACATTGTAAGTTTAAATAGTCAAACAAGAAAGATATCTTACATGATTTAATTTATATGAAATATCAAGAAAAGGCTAATAATTTATAGAGCAAAAAGCATATTTGTATGTGGTTGTCAAAAGCTCAGAGAGGGGGCAGGAATTGACTGCAAGCCAAAATGAAGGATCTTTTGGAGGTGACAGAAATGTTCTATTTCTGGATGATGGTTATGATTGCAAAATTCTACAAATTTACTAAAAATCATTGAATTATACTACCTAAAAATGGGTGAATTTTATGGTGTATACATTATATTTCAATAAACATTTTTAAATGGACAGAAAAAAGCAGATTACAGTCAAAGGAATGATAATTAAACTGTTCTGGTTACTACTTCTACGTACCCCACTACATCAAAAAAAGTGGTTGAAACAATAGTCATTTTCTCATCCTCACAGATTGCATGTATAAGGAATTCAGACAGGCCTTAGTTGAGCAATTGTTTATCTCTTTGGCTTTGACTGAGGTCACTTGGCAGTAATCAGCAAATTTGAAGGGACCAAGACTGCTTTGCTCATATGTTCAGCACCTGAGTGGGGATGACTCAAAGACTAGAAATGCCAGCCAAAGTACATGGCTTTCCATATGGCTTCACTTCCTCATACCATGGTGGCCTCAGGATAGGAACTTCTTACTTCGTGGTTTAGGGCTCCAAGTCTGTGTGTCCACCAAGCAAGTTAGAAAGTGCATTGTTATCTTTGAATATATGTATCCTGATTTATTGATGTCACCCCATTAAAAAAATAAAATTATAAAAAAAAAATAAAAATAAAAAAAAAATAATAAAAAAAAAAAAAAAAAAAAAAAGAAAGTGCATTGCCTTTAGGCCTTGGCCGGTTTGCTCAGTGGATAAAGCATTGGCCTAGTGTGCAGATGTCCTGGGTTTGATCCCGGGTCAGGTCACACATGAGAAGCAACTATCTGCTTATCTTCTCATCCCTTTCCCCGCTTTCCCCTCTAGTAGCCAGTGGCTCTATTGCTTTGAGCGTCAGCCTCAGGCACTGAGGATAGCTAAATTGATTTAAGCATTGGCCCCAGACGGGGGTTGCCAGATGGATCCCCGTCAGGGTGCATGCGGGAGTCTGTCGCTCTATCTCCCCTCTTCTCACTTTAAAAAAAGCAAGAAAGTGCATCACCTTTTATGACTCAGCATCAGAATTCACCCAGCACTTTATGTCATAATCCGTCAGTCAAAGCAGCCAAAAACCACCCAGAATTAAAGAGAAAAAACATTTGGTCTATCTTTTGATGTGACAAAGAATTTGGGAGCCATATTTTAAAACTGCCACATAAACTGACAGCTTACTTCTCTAGAGCAACAAAAGTGACCAGAACACAATGAAATCATGTCTTTAGTCTGTTGAAAGAAAACCACTATCAATCTAGCAATAATTACTATTTTATTGGCAATTTATACTAATATTCAAGGAAATGTAAATCATGTGATTTTATATTAAAAATTTTAATGTAAAGTACAAGAATAAAGGAAAGACCCACTAGTTCTTTTTTATTAAGTATTATAACCTTGGTTGTAAACCTGACCAGGAAAATATGAGAAAGGAAATTTTAAATCACAGACCAATTGTATTATAAACATAAATTCAAAAATCTTAAACAAAATTTAAACCCAATACAGTGATATATAAAAATGATAATACATTATGACCTAGTTGATTTATTCCAGAAGTACTAGGTATATTTAACATTAGAAAATCAAATATGGTAATCTATTATATTATTACATAAAAGGGAAAATATTTGATAATATCATCAGTTTCAGAAAAGCACTTACCAAAATTCAACATCAATTCATAATAAAAAGTCATAGGAAATAGGGATTGCAAAGCAAGTTCTTACCCTGAAAAAGATCTGCAGAAAACCTATAGTCACCATTATACTTGATGTGGTGAAGCTCAGAAATTCTTCTGTTTAAGATCAGGACAACACACAATTTATAGGTATCATCAATTTTATTTAATATTTTACTAGAAATCTTAACCAGTGTTCTTAGGGAAAAAAAGATGGAACGATGTCCAAGGGTTAGAAGAGCCAACTTAAAGAGCTCTAATGTCTCAGCTGGAAGAATTCAAGCAACAAAATAAAGTAGTATCAAATTATACCCCAAAGTATAAACTAAATATCCATGAGTCTTTACTGATACAAATAAATAATTGAATAAAAACAATGATGGGGGAATCAGGCATATCTCACATACCGAATAATTCTTTTAAAAAGTATATAGGTCGCCTGACCTGTGGTGGCGCAGTGGATAAAGCATTTACCTGGAAATGCTGAGGTTGCTGGTTCGAAACCCTGGGCTTGCCTGGTCAAGGCATATATGGGAGTTGATGCTTCCAGCTCCTCCCTCCTTCTCTCTCTCTATCTCTCTCTCTCTCTGTCTCTCTCCCTCTCTCTCTCCTCTCTAAAAATGAATAAATTAAAATAAATAAAAATAATAAAAAAAAGTATATAGGTCTATGATCTATTTGAGGTTAATTTTTGTGAATGATGTAAAATCTGTAACTAGATTCCCTCTATTTATTTACTGCATGTGGATGTCTAGTTATTTTGGAGCCATTTGTAAATATATATATATATACATATATATATGTATATATATATATATATTCATTCTATATTCTTTTTTGTTTTTTTTTTACTTTAAATTTGTTTCAGGTGTACAACATAATAACAGTGGTTAGACAGTCACATACTTTACAAAGTGTTCCCCCTGATAATTGCCGTACCCATCTAGCACCATGTAGTTATTACAATATTATTAACTATATTCCCTATGCTGTACTTTACATCCCTGTGACTATTTTATAATGTCTACTCCTTTCACTTTTTTGACTCATCCCATACTCTTTCCTCTTCTTTATTGTCTTTTTCACTTTTTAATTTTTTTCAATTATAGTTCACATTCAATATTATTTTGTATTAGTTTCAGGTATACAACATAGTGATTAGACAATCACATACTTTACAAAGCTTTCCCGCTGATATTTCCAGTACCCAACTGGCACTGTACATGGCTATCACTGCTTTTTACTGTTTTTACCTTTCGGTCAAAGATCAGTTGACTATACAGTGTGTCCATAAAGTCATGGTGCACTTTTGACCAGTCACAGGAAAGCAACAAAAGACAATAGAAATGTGAAATCTGCACCAAATAAAAGGAAAACTCTCCCAGTTTCATACCTATTCAGTACAGTTTGATGTGGGCTCACACATAGATTTTTTAGGGCTCCTTAAGTAGCTATCCTGTATAGCCTCTACAGACTCGTCACTGACTGATGGCCTACCAGAATGGGGTTTCTCCACCAAACTGCCAGTTTCCTTCAACTGCTTATCCCACCGAGTAATGTTATTCCTATGTGGTGGCGCTTCGTTATAAATGCGCCTATATTCACGTTGCACTTTGGTCACGGATTCGAATTTAGCGAGCCACAGAACACACTGAACTTTCCTCTGTACCGTCCACATCTCGACTGGCATGGCATTGGGCTGCTCCGCTGTATACACGGTGTTACGTCATCATCTGCGCGTGTACACATGCTGCCACATCATCCTACAGAAACTGGGAGGGTTTTCCTTTTATTTGGTGCAGACTTCACATTTCTATCATCTTTTGTTGCTTTCCTGTGACCGGTCAAAAGTGCACCATGACTTTACGGACACACTGTATATGTGAGGGTCTATTTCTCGGCCCTCTATTCTGTTCCAAAAGGAAATTTTCTTTTTCTATATTTTTAAAATTTTTATTTAGAAAATTAAATTTAACAGGGTGACATTAATTAATAAGAGCACATAGGTTTCAGGTAAACATTTCTATATCTTCTGAACTGTTGATTATGTTGTATACCCATCATTGAAAGTCAAATCATTTTCTGTCACCTTATATTTGCCCCTCTTTACACCCTTCCCTCTACAACCTTATTGTGTACTAGTATGAAAGAAGAGATGTTGGCGTTAGAAAGGAGTTGATTTTACCAGGAGTGAATATGGTCATATATAGATGGGTAGATTTGATGATGGAAAGAGGAGGAATTTCTCTTCTGAATGCTTCTCTTTTCTCAGTGAAAAAAAAGAAAATACCTGAGAGTGAGGATCAGGAAGCAAATAGTCAACTAAGTAGGCTGAGAAGGTGAATTTTTAGGAAAACATAATAAAATGGCTAAGTACCTTCAGTGTCCATTTGAGATTTATGGTTGTGAATTTAAAGCTAGTTGCAGAGCTGTGTGATGTTTCTCCTACATCATTCTAATGCTTAGGTGCAGGTAAGGAAAAAGCTGTTTAGTGTGCTTTACCAAATGAGTGAAGTTTAAGACAAGAATGCAAGTGGAAGTTGGTTTTCTATCCACAGATCTAGAGGCTGGGTTGATATCCTCAGGGTTCTCAACTGCTGTGTCCATGTTATTACTTGTCCATCTTTTCTCTCTTTCAAACCTCATGCAGTCAGATGATGCTGAGTGCCACCCTTGCTTAATGACGAGTGTAATCAGTTATCCTATTGGTCATGCTTGTTCACTCACCAAACTGCCGAATATTTTATCACCTGAATCACTGTTTCCTTCTCCACTATCAGGGAATTCAATGCCTAAATGGTAAAAAAAAAAAAAAAAAAAAGGCTGAGGAGAAGCAGTGTCCTCAGCAGACATTCAAATTTCTTTTTTTTTAATTTTATTTAGAGAATTAACTTTAACATAGTGACATTGATCAATAAGAATACATAGGTTTCAGGTAAACATTTCTATAGAATTTGAACTGTTGGTTATGTTGTCTATCCATCATCCAAATGAAATCATTTTCAGTCACCGTATATTTGTCCCTCTTTACTCCCTTCCTGCACTCCCTTCCCTCACCCTCTCCCCCATCCTCCTACTCCGGGTAACATCTTCACTTTTATCTATGTTCATGAGTCTCAGTTTTATATCCCACTTACATGTGAAATCATACAATTCTTAGCTTTTTCTGATTTACTTATTTCATTCAGTATAAAGTTCTCAAGGTCCAAATTTCAATTAGTGTGTGAAGGTGCAAGGAACACTTCCTGAAGCAATTGAAATAATTTAAAAGAAATGTAAAGGGGCCTTTAGTGAGAAACCTAAGTAGCTGTCTAAACAATTTTATAAAAAGAATAAATAATTTGAGCTTTATCTAGACTCAAACCCCTATAATGTGGATGCCAAACAGTTTTTGTTTTCTGGAGATAAACCACACTTTTCTTCTTGATCCTGGTTGTCTTTGAACTTGATCTTATAGGTCATTTATGCTTTCAGATTATATTTAAGAATCAAGCAAGCCGACCATATAACATCTTCCCTCATGGAATCACGGATGTCAGTCCTTGGCATTCAGGGAGATTGCCAAAAGGTGAGTGTTACCTCAATTTTATAGTTCTTACTTACGTGTAGGGACAGATAAGGTCACAGTCTCAATAACAACTAAAATTATGCTGGTCCTTGCTTCAGCTGTTATGCAGTATATAGGCACATTTTCATCCACCATCCTTTTATGCTATAATTTCTAGATGTGTTACATCTATGTAGTCTACAATATCCACAAGAAAATGCTATACTTTTTGCTTTAAACATACATATGTAGTTTTAGAAAATTATGAGGAAAATTATTCCTTGAGATTTATCCAGTTATTTACCATCATCAATGCTTTTCATGCCTTCCTGGAGATCCAAAGTTCCTTCTGACGTCACTGCCATTCAGCTTATTTCCCTTCAGCCTAAAAAATTCTTTAGCATTCCTTATAGTACAAGTATGCTAGAGATAAACTCCCTTAGTTTTAGTTTATTTGAAAATGTCTTTATTTTGTCTTTACTTTTGAAAGATAATTTCACTGGACATAGAATTCTGAATGGAGTTTTTTTTCTTTTAGCACTTTCGATATACTACTTTACTGGCCTTTATAATAGCTAAATCTAGATTCCATTGAATCATTCCTCCCTTGTATGTCATTTTTCTCTGGCTGTGATTTTCTTCATACTTATTCTACTTGGGGTTCACTGAGTTTCTTGGATCTGTAAATTTAGGGTTTTCATCAAATTTGGAAAGATTGTGGTCATTATTTCTTCAAATATTTTTCTGACCTGTTCTCTGTCTCCTTTCCATTACATATATGCTTGATCTTTTGGGATTGTCCTACATGTCTTAATGTTTTGATTATAATTTTTTTCCTTCTCTTCTGTAAATTAGATAATTTATACTAATATATCTTCAAGTCCACTAACATCAAACTGGAATTTCTGAGTCACAGTATATATATTTTTTATTTTTATACATAACCAGACCTTTGTTCCCAAATGAAGTAATAACTTGTATTTCTAATAATCATGTATGAAAATATAACTTCTCACATCTTTGATAGCTAGACAATAATAATCTTTTAAAATCCTGCCAATCTGGTGAATGAAAATGGTATCTCATTGCTGCTTTAATTTTAATTCTTTAGTTTCTTATGGATTTGACCATCTTTTCACATTTTTATTGGTCATTTGGGTTTCCTCTATTGTGAATTTCTCTTTTGATTATTTTTCTGTTGGGTTGTTTACATCTACTTATCCATCTATAAATCATCTATCTATCATTTATTTTCTTAGTTTACTTAATTATAGGCATTATTTTTTCCTGGTAAATGCACTTAAGGTAATATTTTTTTTCTGAATATAATTTTTGGCTACATTCCATGCTTTTGATGTCTAGTAATCTCATTATCTTTTGTTTCAAGAATAGCTCACAATTTGTTTGCTACAGTGCTTGTTTAACGATTCATGACATATCTGTCTCATGGATTGCATCCCTTATCAATTAAAATATTCTTCTTGGTTCTGTTTTATGCTCCTTAATTTGAATTCAATTTTTCTCATTTTAGTATGGCCATACATCCTGAGTTAGTTTATCTTTTCCATGTTGTTATCTCCCCATATTTTCATTTTTTTTATATTAGGTCTAACCCATGTATGTAAAGAGCATACAAGGGTGGGCAAAAATAAGTTTACCATTTTAATACAAATAAATAACAATAATTAATAAATAATAGTTTTAAAATAAACTCTGTTTCGCATACTGTCAACTGTAACTTATTTTTGCCAACACCTGTATATCTGAGTTTTGTTTTTAAAATCAATTTCTACCCTTCAAAAGGGGATTTTAGCCAGTGGTAGGATTCAAATAATTTAACAACCAGATCTCTGCCCTAATGACCATTATAAGTATATAAAAAATTATATACCAAAAGATAGTTTACTATTTCATGCATTTAACACTTAAGAACAATAAAAGAGGTACTCAAAACTAGATTATAAGAGTTTTAAAATATTAATGAAAAAATATTAAATAATACCTGACAAAAAAGCAATAAAACTGTTATTTAAGATATTTCCATATTGCTTCTTGATTGGCATCTTCACTTGCAATTTTTTTCACCTATGGACGGAATGACCATTACTACGGGCACTTAGAATATGCTGTTGCACAGATGAACATTAAGAAAGAGTAAAGAATGTAAATTTGTGATTTCTACATTGGGCGGCTGCCCAGGCACCCACCTTAGAGAGAACCCTGATTACAAGTACCATTTTAACAACCAGTTCGCCGAACTCAACAAAAAATTAGGTATTGGTTCTGCTAAACCAGTAAGAACCAGCTGAATCCCACCACTGATTTTAGCCCTATTTGACATATTTGTTATGTAACATAACATACTGATATGTTAGTATGTATTTTAGTAATTCCATATTTTATCTACATTTAGTTTACTGTTTTATTCTTTTTGCAAGTAGTTTTATTTGTTATGTATCTTTCTATTTAGTAGATTTGCTGTTATATGTATTTTTTCTATTCTTTACTTTTCAGTGAATATTTACTTTATCAAAATAATAGATGCTTAACACTACAGAAGGGTTGTAAATCTCACTCATTAGAGGCCTCCATTTTTAAGCATTTTTGCTTGATGTTTTTGGTAGTTATCTCTGTATCTCTAATAAATTACTTATATACTAATCTTTAGTTTCTCAACTTTAAACATACATTTACTTTATCTTGTGTTAAATGAGGATTTAGCATTGTGCTTTTTTCTACTTCAGTTGCTTTAGACTTCTGTCAGTGTTTTTAGTTCCTCAATTGGCTATCACTAGAACTTTAAAAATTTACTGAACACTCACTTTTATATTTTAATGATTGAATATTTCTTGGCTCTGTAAGTTAAGGATATTAGTAACAGTGTCTTTTCCCTTTTCCTTGCCTCTAATTATTTCATTTTTCAACTGATGGTCAGCCATACCTTTACTTTTATGAAACTAAAGTTGGTAACATATACTTTTGTACCGTATTGTTAAATAACTCCTTCGTCTGTATATTTATTCTAAACTTTAAAAATTTTTAAATAGCATTTATATTATTTTAGTATGGTTTATTATTATAAGTATATGAGCTTACTGCAGAACTATGTGATATGCTGTGATAGTTCTTCTTCTGTCTATACTTCCAATGTTTTATCATAATCTTGTAATTTTTGTGTTTGTATTCATAAAGACTCTATTTTCTTTTATTAGAAGAAATGTATGCTTTTCATGATATAACTTATGTCTTCCAGCTTCTTAAGCATTCTATATATTGCTTAATATCTAATCCTTTCATCTTCTTAAATACATTCTTTTTTTAAAATATAAGTTTTTATTTATTTATTTCATTTATTTTTTTTTCCTGAAGCTGGAAACGGGGAGAGACAGTCAGACAGACTCCTGCATGCGCCCCACCGGGATCCACCCGGCACGCCCACCAGGGGCAACGCTCTGCCCACCAGGGGGTGATGCTCTGCCCCTCTGGGGCGTCGCTCTGCCACGACCAGAGCCACTCTAGCGCCTGGGGCAGAGGCCAAGGAGCCATCCCCAGAGCCCGGGCCATCTTTGCTCCAATGGAGCCTTGGCTGCGGGAAGGGAAGAGAGAGACAGAGAGGAAGGAAGGGGGGGTGGAGAAGCAAATGGGTGCTTCTCCTATGTGCCCTGGCCGGGAATCGAACCCGGGTCCCCCGCACGCCAGGCCGACGCTCTACCGCTGAGCCAACCGGCCAGGGCCTTAAATACATTCTTGAATTTCACCAGCTTACTGTGCTAATTTGGGTTATATGCTTTCTAATCAAGCTACAAAGTGGCCATCTTCAGATTTTTTTCTTTGAACTTGTATGTTAGTGTCATTATTTCTCTTATCTTGTATAATTCTGTTTTTCTTTTGTTTTTTCTATAAGTCTATCTTCCAGTAAGTCCTGAATACATTAGTATCTAGAGGGTAAACTTTATGAGTCATTTTTGCTTCTTCATACATATTCAGCTATGCATTTAAAATATATAAAAGTTATCTATTATTTATATATATACTGCTCAAAAAAATTAGAAGATATTTTATTGCTTCAATTCATTTTGAAATATCCCCTAATTTTTGTGAGCAGTTTATTTGTAATAATGTGTAAGAACTGCCCACCTCAGTTCAAACTAACATACTAGCAAAAATCACCTGGGCCCATTTTTATTGTAATAAATTGTATGAATCTTAAATTTATAATTGGTAAAAATTTAGTTTTCATTTATTGAGAAACATCATGTGTACATATAGATTTGTAAATCTCTTGCAACATCAACATTATTACCAATACATGTCTTGTTATATTCTAATCAAGTTATTTTGGTGTTTGGATCTGGGTAGGTGTGAAACATCTGAAAGATATGCCAATTCTGCCAGGAAAAATATTCAAATATAAATGGACAGTGACTGTAGAAGATGGGCCAACTAAATCAGATCCTCGGTGCCTGACTCGATATTACTCAAGCTTTGTTAATGTAGAAAGAGATCTAGCTTCAGGACTCATTGGCCCTCTCCTCATCTGCTACAAAGGATCTGTAGATAAAAGAGGAAACCAGGTGAGTTCTTCTCTTTCCAAATGCTGTATTTGAAGCTAAAAATGAAATAATAATGTATATAAACTTCCAGATAATATTTCCTATACTTCCTCAGTATGTGTTTCTTAGTAGCATGCAGAAAATATAGCCATCTGCAATACTGGCCAATAAAAAAAATGAGTTGGGTTTCTCATAGCTGTTCATTGATTTTGAGTTCGGTGTGATAATTTTGCCTGCTAGGTGGATAGGCGACCTGATTCTTAGATTATTTCCATAATTCTCATATCCAATCTAAAATTTTACTTTCTGTAGGTGATCCTGCTCATTTTAACATGCTCAATTATCACCTATTTTTAGATGACCCACATATATTATAGCTTAGACTTCTATAGAGTTCAAAAAACATTTGTTGAGCAAAATGTAGGGAAAGATATAAAATATTTCAGAATATGACTATAATTTGTACCACTTCTGCTACTTTAAAATTAAAGTTAAATTCTCTGAATAAGAAAACCTTACTCCTCCACAAAAACTCATTGCCGTATTGCAGAAGCTTGACTACATGTCCATTTGAGATACATAGAATTCCTACTAGTCTCAAAACATTTCATTGGTTTAGAGACTAAAGCACATGAATTTTAATGCAGGAAAAATGTGATATACAGACCCAAAGATGCATAAATTTGGCCAAGTACTTATATTTTACTAATTATTTTCCACAAATTTTTGAAAGAGGACTAAAATGTACTTCTATATTCTTTAATTTCCTCCCCTCAGCATGCTGGTTTCTGTTAGATAGGTTTTGCAAAACGAAATTGATATATACTAGTGAAGTTTACACATTCAATCTTAGAAGATTCAATTAGCAAGTGACTAATTCATAACTTTGGTTTATATACATACTGCTCTACTAAAAATACTTAAAATTTTTTAAACAGGAAACTGAAGGTATTAGTGTTAGTTAACATTTTACAGTTCATCTTAGCTTTGTTATTTGATCTCTGTTTTCTACATTTAATCTTTTTATAGACTGGTATCCTTGTGGAAGGACAGTTGCTAGATGGAAGTTTTGGAAAGGCATTAATCTTATTTAATATGACTAACTTGTTTAAGAAAGACCCTGAATAATTACTCTGGTTTTTAACCCATTTATGCCAGAGGTTGAAATTTTTGAAATTCAATTCTTCAAAGAATTTCCAAAAATTCACATTACTTTTTGACAAGCTTCCAGAATGCTAGTATCAACAGCAGTGACTAATTCCATGAACCACATGCTAACATGTACCCTCAGGAGGCAGACATGTGTGAAAAATCAGACCTCAGCAGTGACCTTGAGCAGTAGGATATAAATAACTTCCATATCACTACTGTTCCGGTAATAGAACACCAGGCATAAATGGGTTAAAAGTAAAACTCTTCTGTTCTGAACATGAAAAGAATGAGCCTACAGACTATACCAAAAAATCAGCCAGAATATGGTTTTGGCTCCAGAATAAACAAATTTTATGGCCCAGTCACCCTATTTCCCTGAGGACACATTTGCTCTAAACATAGACTTACTGCTCCCACTCCCAGGCCCTGGTACATACCATAATAGTGACCCTATGGAGAAATAGAATTGAACCAAACGATTATAGAAATACCACATGCATATTATCACTTCTTTGTAGACTGCAAATTCCTACCTGGAAATAGTAGTAGCATTTCCTTCTTTCAATGCCTGTAATTAACAGATGATGTCAGACATGAGGAATGTCATCCTGTTTTCTGTATTTGATGAGAATCAAAGCTGGTACCTCACAGAGAATATGCAGCGCTTCCTCCCCAATGCAGATGGAATGAACCCTGAAGATCCAGAATTTCAAGTTTCCAACATCATGCACAGTAAGTAAAGTAGCACCTGAGCCCAATGGGTAATAGATAAAAGGAAATTGAAGCCATCAAATTGATGTTCATATAATGAATTAATTTGTATTAACTCCTGCAAGAGTCATAGTTTCTTAAAAATTGTTACATATGAACATATATGATTTTATATAAATTTATAGGATCCTAAAACATATTTTTAGAAAGCATCAAATATTCAGATAACATTTTTTTTACTAATTTTACTAGGGTGATATCAATAAATCAGGGTACATATGTTCAAAGAAAATATGTTCAGGTTATCTTGTCAATCAATTATGTTGCATACCCATCACCCAAAGTCAGATTGTCCTTTGTCAATTTCTATCTAGTTTTCTTTGTGCCCATCTCCTTCACCCTTTTCCTCTCCCTCCCCCCCTAACCACCACAAGCTTATCAATGTCTCCTAATCTCGTTTTTATGTCCCACCTACGTATGGACTAATGCAGTTCTTGTTTTTTTCTGATTTACTTATTTCAGTCCATATAATGTTATCAAGATCCCACCATTTTGTTGTAAATGATCCGATGTCATCATTTCTTATGGCTGAGTAGTATTCCATAGTGTATATGTGCCACATCTTCTTTATTCAGTCTTCTATTGAAGGGTTTTTGTTGGTTGTTTCCACGTCTTGGCCACTGTGAACAATGCTGCAACAAACATGGGGCTGCATGTGTCTTTATGTATCAATGTTTCTGAGTTTTGGGGGTATATACCCAGTAGAGAGATTGCTGGGTCATAAGGTAGTTCTATTTTCAGTTTTTTGAGGAACCACCATATTTTCCTCTATAATGGTTGTACTGCTTTACATTCCCACCAACAGTGAATGAGGGTTCCTTTTTCTCCACAGCCTCTCCAACATTTGCTATTACCTGTCTTGTTAATAATAGCTAATCTAACAGGTGTGAGGTGGTATCTCATTGCCGTTTTGATTTGCATTTCTCTAATAACTAATGAAGATGAACATCTTTTCATATATCTGTTGGCCGTATGTATTTCTTCCTGAGATAAGTATCATGTCCACTTCCCATTTTTTTATTGGATTGTTTGTTTGTTTGTTGTTGAGGTTATGAGCTCTTTATATATTTTGGATACTAGGCCCTTATCTGAGCTGTTGTTTGAAAATATCATTTCCCATTTAGTTGACTCTCTGTTTATTTTGTTATCAGTTTCTCTTGCTGAGCAAAAACTTCTTAACCTGATGTAGTTCCATTCATTTATTTTTGCCTTCACTTCCCTTGCCTTTGGAGTCAAATTCATAAAATGCTCTTTAAAACCAAGGTCCATGAGTTTAGAACCTATGTCTTCTTTTATGTACTTTATTGTTTCAGGTCTTATATTTAGGTCTTTGATCCATTTTGAATTAATTTTAGTACAAGGGGACAAACGGTAGTCGAATTTCATTCTTTTGCATGTGGCTTTCCAGTTTTCCCAGCACCATTTATTGAAGAGGCTTTCTTTTCTCCATTGTGTGTTGTTGGCCCCTTTATCAAAAATTATTTGACCATATATATGTGGTTTTAATTCTGGACTTTCTATTCTGTTCCATTGGTCTGAGTGTCTATTTTTCTGCCAATACCATGCTGTTTTGATTGTTGTGGCCCTATAATATAGTGTGAAGTCAGGTATTGTAATGCCTCCAGCTTCGTTCTTTTTCTTTAGGCTTGTTTTGGCTATTCGTGGTTTTTTATAGTTTCATATAAATCTGATGATTTTTTGTTTCATTTCTTTAAAAAATGTCATTGGAATTTTGACAGGAATTGCATTAAATTTGTATATTGCTTTGGGTAATATGGCCATCTTGATTATATTTATTCTTCCTATCCAAGAACAAGGAATATTCTTCCATCTCGTATCTTTTCCGATTTCCCTTAACAATGGTTTATAGTTTTCATTATATAAGTCTTTTACATTCTTTGTTATGTTTATTCCTAGGTATTTTGTTGTTGTTGTTGCAGTCGTGAAGGGGATTATTTTTTGAGTTCGTTCTCAAATGTTTCATTGTTGGCATATAAAAAGGCTATGGACTTTTGTATGTTAATTTTGTATCCTGTGCTTACTATATTGGCTTATTGTTTCTAGTAGTCTTTTTGTAGATTCTTGGGGTTTTCGATGTATAGGATCATATCATCTGCAAAAAGTGATACCTTTACTTCTTTTCTGATATGGATGCCTTTTATGTCTTTGTCTTGTCTGATTGCTCTGGCTAGAACCTCTAGCACCACATTAAATAAGAGTGGAGAGAGTGGACAACCCTGTCTTGTTCCTGATTTAAGGGGGAAAGCCTTCAGTTTTGTGCCATTTAATATGATGTTAGCTGATGGTTTATCATATATGGCCTTTATCATGTTGAGATATTTTCCTTCTATACCTATTTTCTTCAGTCTTAAACATAAAATTGTGTTTTATTTTATTGAATGACTTTTCTGCGTATATTGATAAGATCATGTGGTTTTTGTTCTATGTTTTGTTGATATGGTGTATTACGTCAACATACGTTTTACGTATGTTGAACCATCCTTGAGATTCTGGGATGAATCCCACTTGATCATGATGTATTATTTTTTTAATATGTTGTTGTATTCGATTTGCCAGTATTTTGTTTAGTATTTTAGCATCTGTATTCATTAGAGATATTGGTCTGTAGTTTTATTTTCTTGTGCTGTCCTTGCCCGGTTTCTGTATGAGGGTTATGTTGGCCTCATAAAATGTGTTTGGAAGTATTGCTTCTTCTTCAATTTTTTGGAAGACTTTGAATAGAATAGGAACCAAGTCTTCTTTGAATGTTTGATAGAATTCACTAGTACAACCGTCTGGGCCTGGAATTTTATTTTTGGGGAGGTTTTTTATAGTATTTTCTATTTCTTCCCTACTAATTGGTCTGTTTAGGCTTTCTGCTTCTTCTTGACTCAGTCTAGGAAGGTTGTATTGTTCTAGGAATTTATCCATTTCTTCTAGATTGTTGAATTTAGTGGCATAAAGTTTTTCATAGTATTCTACAATAAATCTTTGTATATCTATGATGTCCGTGGTGATTTCTCCTCTTTCATTTTGGATTTTGTTTATATGAGTTTTCCTTGATAAGTCTTGCCAAGGGTTTGTCAATTTTGATGATCTTTTCAAAGAACCAGCTTCTTGTTCTATTAATTTTTTCTATAGTTTTTCTGTTCTCTATATTATTTATTTCTGCTCTATTTTTTATTATCTCCTTTTTCGGCTGGTTTTGGGTTGTCTTTGTTCTTCTTTTTCCAGTTCCTTAAGGTGTGAACTTAAGTGGTTCACTTGGGCTCTCTCTTGTTCGTTCATATAGGCCAGAAGTGATATGAACTTCCCTCTTATCACTGCTTTTGCTGCATTCCATAGATTCTGATATGTTGTATTGTCGTTTTCATTTGTCTGTATATATCTTTTGATCTCTGGGCTTATTTCTTCTTCGACCCATTCATTTTTTAAAAGTATGTTGCTTAGTTTCCACATCTTTGTGGGATTTTTTCCTCTTTTTTGCAGTTGAATTCTAGTTTCAAGGCTTTATGATCAGAAAATATGCTTGGTACAACTTCGATTTTTCTGAATTTGCTGATGTTGATTTTGTGGCCCAACATATGGTCAATTCTTGAGAATGATCCATGTACACTGGAGAAAAATGTATACTCAGTCACTCTGGGATGAAATGTCCTGTAAATGTCTATCATATCCAGGTGTACTAGTGTTTTCTTTATGGCCAATATATCTTTATTGATTCTCTGTTTGGATGACCAATATAGAGCCATCAGCTGTGTATTGAGGTCTCCAAGTCTGATTGTATTTTTATCAGTTTTTGTTTTAAGGTCAATAAGTAGCTGCCTTATATATTTTGGTGCTCCTTGGTTTGGTGCATATATATTAAGAATTGTTATGTCTTCTTGATTCAGCATCCACTTAATCATTATGAAATGACCATTTTTGTCTCTGAGTACTTTTGCTGTCTTGTAGTCAGCATTATCAGATATGAGTATTGCTACGCCTGCTTTTTTTTGGATGTTATTTGCTTGGAGTATTGTTTTCCAGTCTTTCACTTTGAATTTGTTTTTATCCTTGTTGCTTAGATGAGTTTCTTGTAGGCAGCTTACAGTTGGATTTTCTTTTTTAATCCATTCTGCTACTTTGTGACTTTTTATTGGTGAGTTTAATCTGTTTACGTTTAGTGTAATTATTGACACTTGTGAGTTTCCTATTGCCATTTTATACATTGTTTTCTGTTAGTTTTGTGTTTTGTATGATTCTTCTCTTTCATTTTATATTTTTTGTTTTTGTTTGGTTATATTCCATACATCTTTGCTCTGTTGCTATCTTTTTTAAATCATTTGCTTCTGTGGTGGTTACCATTAAGTAATGAAAAGGATTCCTACCGTGTTCATTGTAGTGCACTATCTTGTGAGGACTTTTGCACTCCATTGTCCTTTGCTACTGTTAATCTCCGTCCTCTCCCCCTCCCCTTTATTTTGTTGTTGTCACAGTTTAAATTTGGTTTTATTGTGTTCTTGGTGGAGCTTTTACTTGTGGTTTTGTTTTGTTTTGTTCTTTGTATCTGGTTGGAAAACCCCCTTCTGTAATTCCTGAAGTGGGAGTTTTCTGATGATAAATTCCTTCATCTTTTCTGTATCTGTGAATGTTTTTATTTCTCCTTCATATTTGAAGGATAAATTTGATGGCTATAGTATTTGTGGATGAAAATTCCTCTCTTTCAGGACTTTAAATATTGGGGTCCACTCTCTTCTAGCTTGTAGAGTTTCTGTTGAGAAATCTAATGATAATCTAATGGGCCTTCCTTTATATGTTGTATTCTTCTTTTCCCTGGCTGCCTTCAGAATTTTTTCTTTGTCGTTGGTTTGTGCCAATTTCATTATGATGTGCCCTGGAGTAGGTTTGTTGGGGTTAAGAAAACTCAGAGTTCTGTTTTCTTCTTGAATTTGAAGCTTTAGTTCTTTCCCCTGGCTTGGGAAGTTCTCATCTATTATTTGTTTGAATATGTTCTCCATTCCATTTTCTCTCTCTTCTCCCTCTGATATATCTATTATTCTTATGTTATTCTTTTTGATGGAGTCAGATAATTCCTGTAGGGCCTTCTCATTCTTTTAAATTTTTGAGTCTCTTTCTTCTTTCTTTGTCCCTTAAGTTGCTTGTCTTCTATGTCACTAATCCTACCTTCTATCTGGTCTGTTCTATTAGCTAAGCTTGTTACCTCGTTTTTAAGCTTGTGAATTGAGTTTTTCATCTCTGTTTGATTTGTTTTTATAGTTTCAATTTCCTTGGTAATATATTCTTTGTGTTCATCTAGTTGTTTTCTGAGCTCCCTAAATTGCCTTTCTGTGTTTTCTTGTATATCTTTGAGTATTTTTAGGATTTCTATTTTAAATTCTCTGTCATTTAGCTCCAAGGTTTCCAATATATTAAATTTTTTTCTCCATAGATTTTCCCCCATCTATCTGTGCTACCTCTCTGTCTTTTTTATCCATGATATTCTATTTTCTTTTCCTTAATGGCATTTGAGGGTGGTTTTGTTGATAGTGTTAATGAGAATTAATAAAGAATAAACAGTTAAAAATAAAAGGAATAAAAAAAGTTATTATACCCCTCTTTTTTTCCTTCTCCTCTCCTCTCCTCTCCCCTCCTTCTTGAGAAAGTCTTGTGGTGAACTGTGAATTATATTGTGCTAAATAGAACAAAAACTACCTATAATGGAGGGCCTGAGTTGGGGAGAAGTGATAAAGGGGCAAAAAAGGGGGTATGGACCCACAAAATGCAAAAAAAGAAAAAATTTGGGTCAATAATAAAATGATTTGTTTTTAGGTGATGGTAGACTAAGAGATATGATGAGAGGAATAAGAGGGAAATAGGGAAAAGGGGAAAAATTTTAAAAATTACTACTGTATTTAGTGCCGCAAGAACTAGATAAAATGGAGCTCCAGGGTTGGGAGTACTGGTAGTGAGTTAGGAAAGCGAAGTAGCCTGACCTGTGGTGGCACAGTGGATAAAGCATTGACCTGGAAATGCTGAGGTTGCTGGTTCGAAACCCTGGACTGCCTGGTCAAGGCACATATGGGAGTTGATGCTTCCAGCTTCTCCCCCTTTTCTCTCTCTGTCTCTCTCTATCCCTCTCTCTCTCCTCCTTAAAAGAATGAATAAATAAAAAATAGATAAATTAAAAAAAAAGAAAGCGAAGTAAAAACCCCCCAAAGTGCCACAATGAAAAATTTGAGTCCCAGATAATGTAATTTGTTCGTGATTGAGGATTGAATGAGAGAAAAAGTAGAGGAGAAGAGAAGAAACTAATATAGAGGGAGAAAGAAAAAGAAAGAGGAAAACACAAAAAGAAGAAAAACGTATAAAAGGAGAAAGAGAGTTAAGGGTTTTGGAGTGCAACCCTAATAGAGAGAAAGGAAGAAGAAAGAAAAGATAATGGGAGATGTAACACTTATGGGTAGTGTAGTTCAAGGAGAGGAGAGAGAAAGACCAGCAGAGAATTAAAGGATCAAATTGGAAGAGGAAGAAAATAATCAAGACAAGAAGATAAGAGAAACAAATGAACAAATATAATAAAATGGGATAGGTTATAAAGTCAGTGGATTATTCTTGATTTTGAGAGGTTATCTTCTTGCTTTTTCTTTTTTCTCCCTCTTCTTGGTTGGTGACTCTGTATTCCAGGTTCTACCTCTGTGGCACACTTAGGTAGAGGTTTGCAGTTGATAAGTTTCTATGGAGATGTCATATATTGGGTGGGCTTCAGTCTCGTTGGCAGTTGAGGCTCACTAGCATTTGCAGGCTCTGCCAATGAGAGAGTCCATATTCCCAGAGCCTCTCTCCTAGTTTTTCCTTCCTGAATTAGTAGCCTGATGATCCAGCTATGGGGTTGCTGCTGCCTCTGCCTGGAGAGTAAGAGGCTCAAAGAGCTGGCAAATCCCCACTTTATTCCCACTCAGTGCAGGGCTCTGGGTAAGGCTCAATCAGTCAGAGCTGCTAGTATAATCAGGCAGGGCTTCAGCCCACACAAAGACCTCTGACTCTGCTCCTCTGTCCGGGAACACGGGCACCCACTCCTGGGGGAATCTCTCACCCACTCTCCAAGCTCGCTGACCAGGAGATCAGGCCGGCTGCCTCTCACTTCAGGTGAGACACCCTGCCTGCATGGAAAAGTTCGAGCATAGGGAATTTCACTTCTGCTCCCTCCCCGTGCGCCGCTTTTTCAGGGCCCAGGGGCGACCCTGAGATTTCACTTTCAGCCCACCAAAGGCCTCTGAATCTGCCCCTCTATCCAGGAATACGGGCGCCCACTCCCAGGGCTCTCAGAGGAATCTCTCGCCCACTATCCGCGCTCGCTGACCAGGATATCAGGCCGGCTGCCTCTCACTCCAAGTGAGGCGCCCTGTCCGCATGGAAAAGTTCGAGCATAGGGAATTTCACTCCCATGAGCTGCTTTTTTGGGTGCAGGGTGACCCTGAGACTCCGGTTTCGGCCCCCAGAAAGGACTCTGACCCTACCCCTCAGGCCGATAACATGGGCACCCACTCCCGGGGCTTTCAGAGGAATCTCTTGCCCTCTATCTGCACCCGCTGACCAGGAGATCAGGGCGGATGGCTGTCCCAAGTGCCTTTCTTTGTCTGGGTTTGGTGCAAGCATTAGCTTGTGTTGACTGGGTTGCCACAAGCACAGTTTTTCCTCAGCTTGGATGTCTGTGGCACAGCCTGGTTCAGACGTTTGTGCCACAGTCTGGTTCTATTCACATCCTATGCCCGCCTTAGTTCCTATACTCTCAGTTCCCAGTGAAAACAGCCCTTATTTAGGTTAGTGAGGAAGGTGGAATATTCCTTTCTCCGTCTTTTCCTTCAGGGTTGATTATATATTTAGTTAATTTTTTGCTCAATCATACTTTCTTGTTTAGTGTGGAACTTCTGGAGGCTGCAAGGATAGATTTTTCTGTCTCTGGTTGAAGATCTTGTTGAATTTTGGGGGAGATTTATTGGTATCGCTCCTTACAGCACCATTTCTCTGACATCATCTCCAGATAACATTTTTTGTGACAGAGACAGTGAGGGGGACAGACAGGGTGGACAGGCAGTAAAGGAGACAGATGAGAAGCATCAATTCTTTGTTGCAGCACCTTAGTTGTTCATTGATTGCTTTCTCATATGTGCCTTGACCAGGGGCTATAGCAGACCGTGTAACCCCTTGCTTGAGCCAGTGACCTTGGGGGTTTGAACCTGAGTCCTCTGTGTCCCAATCCAATGTTCTATCCACTGTGCCATCACCTAGTCAGACCAGATAACTTTATTTTTATTTTTAATTTTTATTTTTTCTAGATTTTTATTTATTCATTTTTAGAGAGAGAAAGTAGAGAGAAAGAGAAAGAGAAAAGAGAAGGAGGAGCAGTAAGCATCAACTCCCTTATGTGCCTTGACCAGGCAAGCCCAGGGTTTTGAACTGGTGACCTCAGCATTCCAGATCAATGCTTTATCCACTGCGCCACTGCAGGTCAGGCAATAAACCAAATAAGACATATCTTTTATTTACAAAAACATGCATAATTAATACTTAATATAAAATACAAACAGAATACAATTTTACATATATAAAACAATTGCCAGCTATAGCAATTTAAGTCAAATTAATGAAGATAGTGTATATTAAAAAACCAACATTGGCCTGACCTGTGGTGGCGCAGTGGGATAAAGCATCGACCTGGAACACTGAGGTTGCCGGTTCGAAACCCTGGGCTTGCCTGGTCAAGGCACATATGGGAGTTGATGCTTCCTGCTCCTCCCCCTTCTCTCTCTCTCCCCTCTCTCTAAAAATCAATTAAAAAATCAATCAATAAAAAAAAAAACCAACATCTTTTTACCTAGATTTATTGATGTATAATTGACAAATAAAAATTTTATATATTTAAGGTATAGAATGTGATCCTTTTGATGCCCCCTTCCTTTTATCTCCCCCTCTCTTTCCATAGTACACCTTTTCTTTAACCATTCTGTATTCAGGTAGCTTATGTATATGTTCTATCCATTTGCTAGGCCTTCCATAACAAAGTACCACAGGCTGGGTGGCTTCAACAACAGAAATTTATTTCCTCATAATTCTGGAAGCTGGAAATGTAAGAGATCAAGATATCTGCAGGATTGGCATGTTCTAGGGCCTCTTTCCTTGGCTTGTGGATGGGTATCTTCTCCTTGGGTCCTCACATGGTCTTTCTTCTGTGTGTGCACATGTTTATGTAAAAATTTCTTCTTCATTTAAGGACACCAGTCATAGAGAGCTACAGCTCACTTTAAGCATCTCATTTTAATGAATTACCTGTTTAAAGACTTACCCCTAATTGCAGCCATATGAGGTATTGTGGGTGAATTTGGGTGGGAGCACAATTCAGACTATCTACAAACACATACAAACTGGAATGGTAAAAAAAAAAGGATAAAAAATTTCAATCTCACAAGGAAATACAAAATAGAATACCAAAGTCATAGCACTTTATACCTATCAGTTTGGCAAAATTATATGACAGTTATTACTAGTGGGCTTGTGAGTAAAAGTGTATTCTCACACAATGATAGTAGATAACTAGTACAGACTTTTTGAAAACAATCTTATTGAAACCATTAAATAAAAAATATATGTATTTTGGAGCTCTGGTTCTCATTACCATGGCATTAACATATGTCATCCTGTATATCCCAATGAATTTAGCTAAAAATCCTTAAGAAAATGCATGGAGCAGCTATCAGAGAACCCTGAAAAGCACTTGGCAGCAGTTAAGTTGGGAAAGGAAACTAGAAAGATTTAAAAGTATACAGACTGTAAGTGAAGAAATAAAACTAAATATGACATGACTATCTACATAGAAAATGTGAAGAACTCTACAAAAAAGCTCCTGGAACTAATAAGAGTCTTTAGCCTCATTGCAGACTACAAAGTCAACATACAAAAGTCAGTCATATATTTATGTACTAACAGTGAACTGTTGGAAACCTAAATTACAAAAATAATACCATATACAACAGCTCAAAAAATGAAGTACCTAAGCATAAATCTAACAAACTAAGTGAAGGATCTGTACACTGAAAATTATGATAAAAGTAACTTTTTAAATTATTTTTATTTATGTATTTATTTATTTTAGCAGGGAGAGAGAGAGAGAGAGAGAGAAGGGGGGAGGAGCAGGAAGCTTCAACTCCCATATGTACCTTGACCGGGCAAGGCCGGGGTTTTGAACCGGCAACCTCAGCATTCCAGGTCGACGCTTTATCCACCGCACCACCACAGGTCAGGCAAAAGTAACTTTTTAAAAATATAGAAAAAATTAATAAAACTAAGAGCTGGTTCTTTGAAAAAAATCAATAAAATCAACAAACCATTGGCTAGGCTCACTAAGGAAAACAAAGAAAGGACTCATATAAACAAAATCTGAAATGAAAGAGGAAAAATAACCACAGGCATCATAGATATACGAAGTATCATAGTAAAATATTGTGAAAGATTATATGCCGCCAAATTCAACAAACTAAAGTAAATGGATAAATTTCTAGAACTACACAATCTTCCTGGACTGAGTCACAAAGAAGTGGAAACCCTAAATAGACCTATAAACAGGGAGGAAATAGAAACAACTATCAAAAACCTCCCCCAAAACAAAAGTCCAGGACCAACTGGCTACACTAGTGAATTCTACCAAACATTCAAAGAAGATGTGGTACCTACCCTTCTCAAAGTCTTCCAAAAAATAGAAGAAGCAATACTCCATAACAAATTTTATGACACCAACATAACCCTCATACCAAAACCTGGCAAGGATAACACACACACACACACACACACACACACACACACACACATACACACACAAAAGCTACAGACCTATATCTCTAATGAATACAGATCTCAAAATCCTAAACAAAATACTATCAAATCAGAAACAACATATTAAAAATAATAATACATCACGATCAAGTGGGATTCTTTTCAGGAGCACAATGATAGTTCAACATAAATAAATTGATCAACATAATACACCACATCAACAAAATAGAGATAAAAAATTATATGATTCTATCAAAAAAGTTATATGATTCTATCAAAAGATACAGAAAAGTCATTTGATAAGATCCAACATCCTTTATGTTTAAAACACTCAATAAAATCAGAATAAAAGGAAAGTACCTCAACATAATAAAGGCAATATATGAAAAAACATCAGCTAATACCATACTAAATGGTAAAAAAAAAAAATGAAGGCTTTTCCTCTAAAATAAGGAATGAGACAAGGCTGCCCACTCTCTCCACTCTTATTCAACATATTGCTGGAAGTTTTAGCCTGAGTAATCAAGCCAGAGAAAGAAATAAAAGGCATCCATATCAGGAAAGAAGTGAAATTATCACTTTTTGCAGATGACATGATTCTGTATTTTAAAAACTCAAAGACTTCACCAAAAAACTATTAGAAGCAGCCCTGGCTGGTTGGCTCAGCGGTAGAGCGTCGGCCTGGCGTGCAGGAGACCCGAGTTCGATTCCCGGCCGGGGCACATAGAAGAAGTGCCCATTTGCTTCTCCACCCCCACCCCCTCCTTCCTCTCTGTCTCTCTCTTTCCCTCCCACAGCCAAGGCTCCATTGGAGCAAAGATGGCCCGGGCGCTGGGGATGGCTCCTTGGCCTCTGCCCCAGGCGCTAGAGTGGCTCTGGTCATGGAGGAGCGATGCCCCGGAAGGGCAGAGCGTAGCCCCCTGGTGGGCGGAGCGTCACCCCTGGTGGGCGTGCCGGGTGGATCCCGGTCGGGCGCATGCAGGAGTCTGTCTGGCTGTCTTTCCCCGTTTCCAGCTTCAGAAAAATACAAAAAAAAAAAACTATTAGAAGCAATAAACCAATACAGTAAAATCACAGGATACAAACCACTGCTTTCCTACACACCAATGATGTAACACTGGAAAATGAACTCAAAAGAACAATTCTTTTAACAATTGCAGAAACAATAAAAAATACCTAGGACTTAACAAAGGATGTGAAAGACCTATGTACTGCAAACTATAAAACATTATTAAGTCTGACCTGTGGTGGCACAGTGGATAAAGTGTTGACCTGGAAATGCTGAGGTCGCCGGTTTGAAACCCTGGGCTTGCCTGGTCAAGGCACGTATGGGAGTTGATGCTTCCAGCTCCTCCCCCCTTCTCTCTCTCTCTCCTCTCTCTCTTTCTCTGTCTCTCCCTCTCCTCTCTAAAATGAATAAATAAAAAAAATTTAAAAAAACATTATTAAAAGAAATTGAAAAGACATAATAAAATGAAAAAATAGTCCATGTTCATGGATTGGAAAAATCAACATAGTTAAAATGGCCATATTACCAAAGCAATATACAAATTTAGTGCAATCCTCATCAAAATCCCAATGTCATTTTTTAAATAAATGGAAGAAAAAATCACCAGGTTTGTATGGAACCATAAACACACACACACACACACACACACACACACACACACACACAAATAGCCAAAGCAATCCTGAGGAAAAAGAATGAAGCCAGAGGTATCACACTCCCTGACTTCTAAGTATATTATACAGCCTCAATAATCAAAACAGCATTGTATTGTCAGAAAAACAAACATACAGATCAATAAAAAGTCCAGAAATCAAGAGTCCAGAAATAAAACCACATATATATAGACAAATCATCTTCAACAAAGTAGCCAAAAACACACAGTGGAGAAAAGAAAGCCTTTTCAATAAATGGTGCTGGGAAAATTGGAAATCCACATGCAAAAGAATGAAACTTGACTACATTTTGTCCCCCTGAACAAAAATCTATTCAAAATGGATCAAAGACCTAAATATAAGATATGGAACAATGGAAGAGGATTCCAAGATGGCAACAAATTAGGCAGACGATTCAACTGCCACCTCACAGGACCAAATCGGATTACAACTTAATCTGAGAACAATCATCTTGAAAGACTAGCTTTGGTGGAGAAAAAGGAACCCTAATCCACTGTTGGTGAAAATGTAAAGTAGTACAACCATTATGGAAGAAAGTATGGTGGTTCCTCAAAAAATTAAAAATATAACTACCATATAACCCAGCAATCCCTCCACTGGGTACATACCCCCCAAAACTCAAAAACACTGGTACGTAAAGACACATGCAGCCCCATGTTTATTGCAGCATTGTTCACAGTGGCCAAGCCATGGAAACAACTAAAAAGCCCTTCAATAGATGACTTGATAAAGAAGATGTGGTACATCTATACTATGGAATACTACTCTGCCGTAAGAAATGATGACATCAGATCATTTACAACAACATAGATGGACCTTGATAACATTATACTGAGTGAAATAAGTAAATCAGAAAAAACTAAGAACTGTATGATTCCATATATAGGTGGGACATAAAAATGAGACTCAGGGACATGGACAATAGTGTGGTGGTTACAGGGGGTGGAGGATAAGAAGGGGGTAGGGGAGGAAAGGGGCACAAAGAAAGCCAGATAGAAGGTGACAGAAGACAATTTGACTTTGGGTGATGAGTATTCAACCTAATCAAATGTCAAAATAACCTGGAGATGTTTTCTCTGAACCTATATACCCTGATTGTTCAATGCCACCCCATTAAAATTAATAATAAAGGGGAAAAAAGACCAGCTTTGGACTAAACAAAGAATCTATAGCCAAGGATCACAGAAGAAGCCACATCAAGACTGGTGGGAAGGGCAGAGACATGGAAAGAGCTGCCCCACTCCCAGGAGCAAGCTGTGGCTGAAGGTCCAGAGAAACTCTCATTGTGGGGAAGGTTGCCCTGAGTAGTGTGGGTACTCAGCTCCAGGCCCATAACCCCAGCCTAGAGCCCCACAGCCTAGAAGAGGCACCCACACATCATTTAGAGGTGAAAAGAGCCCTGTTTCTGTCTGCAAGAAAGAGATGGAGCTCTCAGAGATGCAGGCTCTATCTTAAAGGGACAGCACAGAAAATCTTGTTCACAGCCACTTACCCAGGGTTCTGGTGGAGGGATAGCTGAGAGAACTAGAGTTGCATGAGGAGAGTGTGAAGTTGGAGGCCCAGGGAGAGACATGGTGGGGGACGACCACTGGAACCTCTGTGCTGAATCATTCTCCAATACTGCAATTGCCATTTTTCTTGGATGGAGCAGTCCCCTTTGAGCAGCATCAGCCTGAGGAAAAGCAACTGCTTCACCCTTCGGAGTCTCTTCTGTCCCAGTCATGGAGACTCCTTTGTTCTGAGAAGCCAGGAATCAGCAGACGTATAAGTGACTCGGTTTTCTGGTGTTGAGGCCAGAGCTTCCCCCCACACTCTCCTGAGTCTAAAACTGGTGATTCTTCCTCACAGCAGACTCAGTAGAAACTGTCTCCACTGCAGGCATACCACACCAACTGGACTCCAGGGCCACACTCTACTGAGGTTTTTGAAAAAAGTCTGGACAGACTGGGCCCACCTTGGGCTGAGGGGCAGAGCCATACCCATCATCCTTCCTAATTCTTGAATAGCAACAGGCTCTAGACTCTACCAGGGTATTTTTCAGTGGCTAAGCCCAACAAGCAGCCAGCAGACAGAGGCTGCAGGAGGTGGGACTCAGGGAACCTTGGCCTTTTAAGCGGATCCTCGCCCAGGCCCAGGGTGGGTAAAAGCAGCCTAGCTTGTATTCCCATGAGCACATGGGCCCAGCAGAGGCAGCCACAAACTCTGCACTGCTTGTAGCCTGAAAAAGGTTGCTGAGAGCCCATCACAGGCAATGTCTCCCACTAGTCTGTGCCAGGTTCCTGCCAGCTAGGCCCAATGTTGAAATATCTGGTGGCCAGCTGCAGAAAGCATCGGTTCATGACCTAACAACCCTTGCTAGAGTGGTATCCTAAGGAAAGGCTCTTCATACCTGGTCCAACTGAGGCGAGTTCTGCTTTCTGTGATCAGCACCAGCACATTAGCTCATTTGCATTGGATAGGGTGGAGCTTCACAGTCATCTGGCCTAGGTGCTGGATATCCTGCCCTGCTGGAATAGATTCAACTAAGGGAAGGGAGAGAGGCTTGGAGCATGGACATTTAAATTGTGGGTCCCTGTGAGCCTATTGTTGGATCTAGTTGAGAGGCTTAGCCACTTTTGGGGCGGCACAGTCAGCCCCAGGAGAGGATGTGAGGCAGATGTGTTAGGCTTTCTCACAGGTTTACCAGCTGCAAGCTCTTTACTTGGTTAGTTTGTGGGCACTATGCAGAGGCACATGCACATTAGCCTATATAAGTCTACGGATGCTTCCTCTGGGCGGTGATTCTCCCAGATCGCTTTCCCACCACCGTGAGGTATGGTTTTCTTGCTCCCTTGCCCTTACTGTGAATAGCAGATTTTCCTTTGTTTATTAGTTTTTGCCCTTTTGTTTATTTGCTCACCTGTCTTTGCAAGCCTCCATTAAATGGATATGGCCCGACACTTTCTGGCTAAGCAGTTTCTTTACTGTCTGCCTGAATCCAATGTAAACCTACTTGGCCTCAGCCACCAGCATTACAGAAAACTCTCTCAGTCTTCCTCCCTGAGACCAGGGTCTCACTAGCTGTAAGACTGCTACAGAGAGGACTGTCATACCAACCTGATCTGAACCTGCATCTCACTTTGCTGAGGAGAAATAAAATTTGAGTATCCAGCAGCAGTGGAGGGATTAGGCTCTGGAGTAGAGGCCACATTCCCTGTACTGAGTACCAAGAGACCCCTGAAGTAGGGGTTCCCACTAATGTTGTATTCACAACCTTAGCTGCCCTAACCCACCAAGCGTACAACCTGTAGAGAGATTGGTTGGGTAAGGCTAGTCTGAACCCACACTACACTCTTTCTACAGAAGACTCTGGGGGAAGACCAGGCAGCTACAAGAGGAGGTGGAGCAGCTGAAAACTGGAGGGAAATCTTACAGAGCTTAGGGCTTTTATGGAGCTGCTGTCATCTCTAAGCAGGAGAAAGCTGATCCTTATACATAGGTTGGACCCTCCTACACTACCCAGGCACAGAAAACACAGTCACAAACAGCAAAAAGAGCAGTAGCTGCAGACAGGTAGCCCACAGTGGGTTAAAAGCAATAGCTGATGCCAACCCAAGTAGATCTAGAACCAATACAACTGGTAGTGGGTGGCAGACAGCACCAACCCTAGACTCAGCTACCTACACAAGCAGCATACCCAATGGAGGAGTCTAGCAGACATTAACACTATAGAGAATAAATATGCCCAATAGGACAGACATTGCACAGTGTGTAATACACACGATCAAGGTTGACCCTTAGTGCCAGCCAGCCTGAAGGGATAACCATACCCAAGAAAGAACCAACTGCATTAAATACTCACATACAACAGGAGGAGAAATAGTACCTTCAAGAAGAATTCCTAGAACAAGGAAAACAAGTGGCCTGGAGATCAGTACCACTGAGCCTATCTTTCTCATAAAGACACCACAACAAATTTCAAAGTCAGGCAGTGCTACCTAATACACAGACAAAATGGGCAGACAAAGAAATGTGACCCAAATGAATCAAGAGAAGAAATCCCCAGAAAAAAAAACTAAATGAAATGGAAGTAACCAAACTAACAGATGCAGAGTTTAAAACAATTATTTTTAGGATGCTCAAGAATCTTAGAGCAACAATGGGTGGTCATAATGAACACCTAAATAAAGAGATAGCAAGCATCAAAAATGACATTGAAATCATAAAAAAGAACCAGTCAGAAATAACAAATACAATATCAGAAATAAAGACTGCACTAGAAGGAATCAATAGAAGGCTGGATGAAGCAGAGGATTGAATCAGTGATTTAGAAGACAAGATAAATATAAACATAGAAGCAGAGCAGCAAAAAGAAAAGAGGCACAAAAACACTGAGGAAACTCTAAGAAACCTCTGAGACAATATCAAGAGAAACAATATTCATATCATAGGGGTTCCTGAAGGAGAAGAGAACTAACAAGAGATAAAGAACCTGTTTGAAGAAATCATAGCTGAAAATTTCCCTAAATTAATGAAGGAAAAAGTCCCACAGGTTCAAGAAGCACAGAGAATCCCATTAAAGAGGAACCCGAAGAGGCCTACACCAAGACACATCATAATTAAAATGCCAAAGTTAAGAGACAAGGAAAGAATACTAAAAACTGCAAGAAAAAAAGCAGTTAATTACCTACAGAGGAGCCGCCATCAGGATGACATTTGACTTCTCAACAGAAACACTTAAGGCCAGAGGGATTGGCAAGAAATATTCAAAGTGATGCAGAACAAGAACCTACAACCAAGACTTCTTTATCCAGCAAGGCTATCATTTAAAATTGAAGGAGAAATAAAAAGCTTCCCAGACAAAAAAAGACTCAAGGAATTCATTACAATCAAACCAGTACTGCAAGAAATGTTAAGGGGCCTCCTGTAAAAAGGGCAAAGGAAAAAAAGAAATCCAGAAAAAGAGGATTGTAAATTGAAAGAATAAAATGACAATAAATAAATACATATTAATAATAACCTTAAATGTGAATGAAATACTACTCAGCCATGAAAAAGAAGGAAATCTTACCTTTTGCGATGGCATGGGTAGACCTCGAGATTATTATGCTAATTGAAATAAACCAGGCAGAGAAAGAAAATATCATATGATCTCACTTATATGTGGAATCCAATGAACAAAGTGAACTGAGGGACAGAATAGAGACTGAGGCAGGGTCACAGGGACCAGAGGGACATCTGTCAGAGAGAAGGAAGATGAGGGGACGTTATCAGAGAAGGTGAAGGGATTAGTGACATTATATATACATAACATGTAGATACAGATAACAGGACAGCAAATCCCAGAGGGATGGGGGGATGAATTAGGGACAGGGGGGCAGAAGGGGTGTAATGAGGGACATGGAGGTAAGGATGAAGGTGTTATATATAGTGGGACACTTAAATGCATGTTAACACAATAAATTAAAATTAATAAAATTTAAATAGGAATTAAAAATGAAAAGAAAAAGAAAAAATCTGAAACAAGAAGTTACATAGAAGAAAACATAAGTACTATGCTCATGAACCTTGGCTTTAGAAAATAATTTATGAATTTGACCCCAAAGGCAAGGGAAGTAAAGGCAAAAATTAATGAATAAGACTATATCAACCAAAAAACTTCTGCACAACAAAAATAAACTGACAACAAAACAAATAGGCAGCCAACTAAATGGGGAATGATATCTGCAAACAACAGCTCTAATAAGAGATTAATATCCAAAATATATAAAGAACTCACAAAGCTCAACAAAAGACAAGCAAACAATTCAATTAAAAAATTGGGGAGAGGACCTGAACTGACACTTCTCCCAAGACGACATACAAATGCTAAACAGATATATTTAAAAATGCTCAATTTCACTTGCTATTTGAGAAATGTGAATCAAAACTACAATGAGATACCACCTCATACCAGTTAGATTAGCTATTATCAACAAGACAGGTAATAACAAGTGTTGGAGAGGTAGTGGAGAAAAAGGAACCCTCATTCACTGCTGGTGGGAATGCAAATTAGTACAATGATTATGAAAGAAAGTATGGTGGTTCCTCAAAAAATTAAGAATAGAATTATCATATGACCCAGCAATCCCTCTACTATGTATCTACCCCCCAAATTCAAAAACATTGGTATGTAAAGACACACGCACCCCCATGTTTACCACAGCATTATTCACAGTGGCTCAGACATGGAAACAACAAAAATGTCCCTTGATAGAGGATTGGATAAAGAAAATGTGGTATGATTAAATACTACTCAGCCATAAGAAATGATGACATAATGACATTTATGACAATATGGGTGCACCTCAAGAATGTTATGCTGAGTAAAATAAGTAAACCATAAAAAGCTAAGAACTGTATGATTTCACACATAGGTGGTATATAAAACTGACACTCATGGACATAGATAAAAGTGAAGTGGTTACTCTGGGGAAGGGGATGTGAGGGAGTGGGCCAGGTGGCAGGTGGGGGAAGGGTGTAAAGAGGGACAAGTATAAGGTGATGAAAAATTATTTGACTTTGGATGATGGGTATACAACATAATCAACAGTTCAAATGCTATAGAAATATTTACCTGAAACCTACGTACTCTTATTGATCAATGTCACCCTGTTAAAGTTAATTCTCTAAATAAAATTTTAAGATTAAAAAAAAGAAATGAATTAAAGTTAAACCCAGGCCACTTAGAGAAATTTCTTAAAGGTACTGTTGAATAAGATAGATGCAGAAAATTGTGTGTAATATGATCATTTTTTGTAAAATAAACAATGACCACAAAACAGAAACTGTACACATACTTATGTGTATATGTAGAGTGAGATATGCTTTTCGAGCCAGTATGGTATGTGCTAATCATTCTGGGTTAGGAGTCTTACCTCAGTGTTTTTATGCATATCTCTATCACTTTATTTTCATATTGTTTCAAGAACAAAATCATAAAAGTGTATCATGAAAAAGTGTGGCAATATAAGTCTAGAGAAGAAGGATTAGATGTTCTATCTTGTTCAAAATCAACTTAACCTTATCTCCTTGTGAGTTTAGCCCAATTGCATAGGATTTATTTGTACTATTTTATTTTGTGTTTGCTTTTATTCTGGATTTTACATTTTTCTCTTTATTGCTTTTTTTGGTTGATTAGGATTTATTAATTACATATTTTTCTTTTCTATTTTGGAAGTCATACCCCTTTTATTTTTATTAAGCAAGGATTATCTTTGAAATTTTACAAAGCTTGTTGTTTTTTTTAATTTTGTTTTTAGCTTTATTGTGATATAATTGACATATAACAATTCCGTGAGTGTAAGGTATTCAATGTGTTGATTTGATACACTTTCATATTGCAAAATGACTACCTCCATAGTGTTAGCTAAACCTCCATCACATCACATAATTATTTCTGTTTTGTAGTGACAGTATTTAAGATCCACTCTCAGCAACTTCCAAGTATAAAATACAGTATTGTTAACTGTAATCACCAGACTGTACATTTGATCCTCAGAACTTACTTGTCTTATAACTGGAAGTACCCTTTGCCAACATTTCCTATTTTCTCCATCCCTTAGCACCTGGTAGCTACCATTCTACTGTTTCTATGAGCTAATTTTTTTAGATTACGTGTAGAAGTGGAATCATACAGTTTTTGTCTTTCTCTGACTTATTTCACTGATGATCACATTTCCCTTATGATTAGTGATGCTTAGTATCTTTTCATGTATCTGTTGACCATTTTTATATATGTTTTGGGAAAATATTATTCAATTCCTCTGCCCATTTGTAAAATCAGATTTTTCTTTTTGTTATTGAAATATGTGAGTTCTTTATATATTTTGGATATTAAGCCCTTATCATATAAATTATTTGCAAATATATTCTCCCATTCCTTATGTTGCCTTTTCATTTTGTTCATTATTTTTGTTACTATATTTGCATTATCATTCTCTCATTTCTTTAGACACATACTTTTATTACTTATTTTCCATTCAAAAATAAGTTAAAGACACCATGCCTTTTCATTTCTTAATACTTTATTATATAATCCCTATGAATAAAAATATTGTCTTACATAAGCAAAGTCGAGTTATAAAATTTAGAAAATATAACATTGATACAATACATTTTACCTAATTGGCAGCCAATATTTCAATTGTATCAATCAATGCTGCCTTTTGTCGCATTTCCTGCCTCCAATTCAAGGTCCTGTCCTGGATACTGCAATGGATCTAATTTTCCTGCTTTTCTAAAACCCATTAGTTTCCTTGAATCTGGAACATTAACAGATGTTAATTTTCATCACTTGATCAAGGTTTTTTTTTCTTCTGGTTTCTTCTCTGTGTAGTTACTACTTTCTCCCTTGCAACTAATCAGCATTTTGCATGGAGACACTTTGAGACCATGCAAATGCCTTGCCTCCCCCATCATATAGCATCCAAATCCTTCTTTATCATGGTGGTCTATGACTCTCTTCACCTTGAGATTAGGACCTAGCTGATCAAGTATTAATAGTCTACTTTTCTGGAAGGTATAATGTTATCTCTTCTTGGGCATAACATAATCATTTCTAATCATGACAATTCAAAATAAAAAAATCCTGATACTGTTAAAACCTCTTGTTCTCATTTTTTTTACAGGCATCAATGGCTATGTTTTTGATAGTTTGCAGCTGTCAGTTTGTTTGCATGAGGTGGCATACTGGCACATTCTAAGTGTTGGAGCACAGTCTGACTTCCTCTCTGTCTTCTTCTCTGGTTATACCTTCAAACACAGAATGGTCTACGAAGACACACTTACCCTATTTCCGTTTTCAGGAGAAACTGTCTTCATGTCAATGGAAAATCCAGGTTAGTTATTTATATTATTCTTTTAATAAAATCTGTAATTGCTTCACTGGTCATTCATATGTTCTTTTGCTCACTAGCACACATTTGGGCAAATACTAACTGTTTTAAGTGATTTTGGAAATTGCAAGGTATTTTAATGACACAAACACACAGGTATTTTATTTAAACATCTTTGCTCTAAAAAAATGCCTTTACCTGCCATGGGACAAAATGTTATGTGTATTTACTAAATTAAGAATAGAGCAGAGCCTTACCAGGTGGTGGTGCAAAGGATGGAATGTTGGACTGGGATGCAGAGGACTCAGTTTTGAAACCCTGAGGTCGCCAGCTTGAGCACAAACTCATCTAGTTTGAGCAAGGCTCACCAGCTTGAGCCCAAAGTTGCTGGCTCGAGCAAGGGGTCACTTGGTCTGCTATAGTCCCCTGGTCAAGGCACATATGAGAAAGCAACCAATGAACAACTAAGGTGCCGCAACAAAGAATTGATGATTCTCATCTCTTTTCCCTTACTGTCTACCTGTCCCTGTCTGTCCCTCTCTCTGTCTCTCTCTTTGTCTCTGTCACACAAAAAAATAGAGTGAATCTGGCCTGTTGGCTCAGTAGTAGAGTGTCAGTTCACCATGTGAATGTCCCAGATTTGATTCCTCATTGGGGCACAAAAGAGAAGCGATCATCTGCTTCATCATCCCTCCCTCTCCCCTTTCTCTCTTTTTCTCTCTCTCTTCTCTTCCCACAACCATGGCTCAATTGGTTAGAGTGCATTGACCCCCAGCACTGAGGATGGCTTAGTGGAGCCTCCTCTCAGGTGCTAAAAATATCTTCCTTAAGAGCATGACCCCAGATGGGCAGAGTGTCAAACCCAGAAGTTGGTTACCAGGTGGATCCCGGTCAGGGTACATGCGGGAGTCTGTCTCTCTATCTCCCATCCTCTCACTTAGAAAAAGAAGGGGGGGAGAAACAGAGCTACTGGTCCTGGCCAGTTAGCTCAGTGGTAGAGAATCGGCCTGGTGTGTGGAAGTCCTAGGTTCAATTCCCAGCCAGGGCACATGGGAGAAGCGCCCATCAGCTTCTCCACTCTTCCCCCCTCTCCTTTCTCTTTATCTTGCTCTTCCCCTCCCGCAGCCAAGGCTCCATTGAAGCAAAGTTGGCCCGGGCACTGAGGATGGCTCTATGGCCTCTGTCTCAGGTGCTAGAGTGGCTCTGGTTTCAACAGAGCAACAGACCAGGTGGGCAAAGCATTGCCCCCTAGTGTGAATACTGAGTGGATCCCGGTTGGGCCCATGTAGGAGTCTGTCTCTCTGCCTCCCCACTTCTCATTTCAGAAAAATACCCCCCAAAATGAAAATTTATAAAAAAAAATAAAAATTTTAAATTTATGACAAAAAGAGAAACCACAGGAAAAAAGATTGTCAACAAACAAAAAAATCAAAAACAAAACACTCACAAAAAATAAAATAAAACTGAAAGAAAATGATATTCTAAGATGAATAAGAAGAAAAACAAGAAAAAAAGAGGGGGAAATAGGAAAAATAAATTTTAGTTTTGAGAAATTTCTTCCAGTAGGTGTTGCTGTATTACAACTTTTAGCTCTTTGAAGTTTCTGGGCTCTCCACTGAGATGTTTCTGTTGCAATGATGTAGGCAAGGCCACAGTCCTGTTGGTGGGTGGGTCATATTGTGAGGGCTTTATGGCTTCATCCTTATGCTTTATCTTTATGGCTTCAACTTTCCAGCTTTGCAGCTCTAACAATGGTTATCTCAAGCTTCCAGGTGCTCTGTCTCTCCTCTCAACAGACCTGGGGACTGAACGTGAAAAATCTCTGTTCTTCAAGGGAGTAATTAGTTCTGAAGAGCTAGCTGTGGGGTTTGTCTCTGCCACTCTCAGTACCATGAGGTGACAGAGACAGGATCTGGGAGGCTAGGGGGCCACACTTTTGCTTTCTCTGTATCTGCTGAGTGCAGGCTGCAGCCGAACCATAAGAACACTGGCCATGACTTCGTGCTCTGGCTGCTTTGGTTTATCTCCACTCTACCCCTCTGTCTCACCATTCCTCCAGCAGGAAACCCAGTCACTCCCAGTTTTCCTCTCTGTATCCCTCAGACAAAATCCAGAGAGCCCAAGCTTCCCTCCTTCCCATAGTCTAGCAGAGAGAAAAAAAATCACTCCAGGTTTATCTCCTTTCCTCTCCAATGCCCATCATGATTGCATTTTATCTTCCACCCCCCTTTCCACCTTATTTTACCTTTAAGGCAGACCTGTGAGCCCTGCTGAGGTTCCTTCACTGTGTTATAGCTGTTCAACTTGTGGAAATTTCAAGGAAAAAATCAGGAGTATCTCTCATGCTACCATAACTCTGACATCATCTTTGATATCAATTGTTTTAAATTTGTTGAGACTTGCAATTTGTTTAGCATATGATTTACTTTGGTTAATGGCCCATTTACAATTAAAATGAATATGTCTTCTGCAGTTTTTGAGTAGACTAGTACATATTTGTCAAGTATGTCAAGTTGATATCTCATGTTGCTAAAATCCTTACAAGTTTTCTGATATTTTGCTTCTTATAGTTACTGAGAGAACTACACTTCTCACAAAAATTAGGGGATATTTCAAAATGCACTTTCAAGATCAGGGAATGTGCAGATAACTCCAGTACTTTCAGCCTTTTTTATAGTGCACTTTCACCATGAAATAAAAGTTGGTTTTGTTTCTCATTTGCATCATTGAACAACTTTTTTTGACTTGTCATTTGCTTTTCTGATGTTCTTGTTTAATAAAAAAAATCAAATGCTTCTTTTTTTATCGCTTCATATTCATTTGAAATATCCCCTAATTTTGTAAGCAGTATATGTTAAGAGCTCTAACTATAATTGCTGAGGTTATTTTTCTCTTTATATCTTTTAATAACAGTGTTTTGAAATAAATGAGGCAAAATAAAATTAGGTGCTGACAAATTTAAGATAGTTGTGTATTCTTGTTAAATTAACCATTTTATCATTGTGAAATGTCCTTCTTTGTTGAAGAAGTACTTGTTGCTTTTAAACCTGGTTGGTCTGAAATTTATATGCTTCAACCACCTTTGTTTTGGTTCATGTTTGTGTGGTATATGTATTTCCATACTTTCACTTTTAACCTATCTATGCCCTTATATATATAGTGCAACTCTTCCACACTTCTTGTAGTGCAAGTCTGATGATTAGTTAATTCTCTCAGATTTTGCTTGTCTAAAAAGTCTTTATTTCTCCTGAATTTCTTAATAATATTTTCACTGTGTATAAATAGAACTTGGGGTTGATATATTTGTTTTGTTTTGTTTTATTGGGCTTTTCCCCCAGCACTTTAAAAATGCCACTCCAGAGTAGTCAGCATCAAGATGGTGAAATAGAGGTCCCAATGTTTATCACCCCCACAAATCCAACAAATAAACAACTACATACAAAGAAAATAGCTCTAGGACAACTCCAGAGCACAATGGACAAGCATCAGAAACACTATGGAACACAAAAAATGAGGATGGCTACATAAAAAAGCATAGAAAATATATTACCTGTGTCATGCCATCTGTAAGTCTGGAGCAGCTTGGTGATGAAGAAAATATTTGCAAACTGTATGTCTGATAGGGGACTAAAATTCAATATCTATAAAAAAATTATACAACTCAATAACAAGAAAATCTTATTTTTAAGACAGAGGACCTGAATAGACACTTGCAGCCTTCATTACCTGAGGACCCCACAGTTTTCACAAATACTGAAGCCACCTGACAGAGCTGCTCAGGGTCCAAGCCACTGTACTATTCCCAGACATGGAGTTACTTTCTTTCAGGGGGGACTAGGGATGTGTTGTTGCTGTGTCCTGCACTGTCACCTCCTTGGCCTAGGCCTCCATTGCACTTTCCATCACCATCTTCAGGGCTTAAGTTACTGTTGTGCCTCACTCCCTGGACCTAAGGCACCACAAGTGCCTCATCATCCTTATAGGTCAATGCTGCTGCTGTACCCTGACTTTCAAACACCAAGCCACCATTGCTTCATTTCCACCAGAGCCTGAGGTTCTGTCACATGCCACAGAGACCTGGCACCCAGTTCCATGGGCAGTCTGTGCATGCCTGTGCCTTGGACAGTGGCACCACTGCAGTAGGTGCATCCATGTTCCAAGATCCAGGAGCCATAGTAGATTCACACACACCTGAGCTTAAGACCCTGACTCCACTGCCATTCTAAATGCCTGTACCCTGAACACCAACACCACCACAGAGAACACACCTCTGTCCCAGAACCACCAACAAGGCCCATGTGCTCACTTTCTAGACCCAGAAACAAGAAAGATCCCATCAGTGAGTACTTCCATCTGTGGGTAAAAACAAAACCAAAAAGATCCCAGCAGCCTTTGCCACAAGTAATCCAGCCTTCACCATCACTGCCATGATAGATACAGCCTTGGCCACCAAAAACCATCCTACCCAGTCTTTTCTGATATTGACCTCAGCTGACAGAATTGCATGGAGACTATGTCACTGTGCGTGCCTTCCTTGGAACTGGAACCTGACTCTGCTGCCACACTCACAGCCACTCACAGATGACAGTCCATAAAGACTGGAAGAGGTAATTGCTCCTTCAAATGTGCAGACACTAAGGCAAGCATACAAAATACACATACACACATAAAAAGTAAAAAATAAAAAGCAAGAAAACATGACACCACTAAAAGAATACAATAATTTTCCAGTAACTGACCCAAAGAAATGGAGACCTACAAATTGCCTGGAAAAGAATTCAGAATGATTATTTTAAGGAAGCTCAGCAAGATACAGGAGAATACAGACAATTCAACAAAATTAGAAAAATAATACATGCACAAAATAAGAAATTCAACACAGATGACAGTTTTAAAAAACAGAAGTCCTGGAACTAAAGAATACAATGAATCAAATGAAAAATGCAAGAGCTTCAACAGCAGACTTAATCACTCAAAAGAAGGAAATCAAAGAGAAATTTTTTGAAATTATTCATTCTAAGGAGAAAAAAAATGAAGAAGGCCTACAGGACTCATGGGATATTATTAAATTTGTCCAAGAAGACACACAAATGGCCAACAGGTGTATGAAAAGGTACCTAACATCACTAATTTTCAAGGAAATGCAAATCAAACCACAATGAGTTATCACATCACACTTGTTAGAATGACTACCATCAAAATAACAAGAAATAGCAAGTGCCAATGAGGATGTGAAGGAAAGGGACTCGTGTGTTGAGGGCAGGAATGTAAATTAGTTCAGTCACTATGAAAACAGTATGGAGTTTCCTAAAAAAATTAAAAATACAACTACCATATGATCCAGCAATCCCACTTCGAGGGAAATGAAATAAAAATTTCAAAGAGATATCTGTGTTCTCATGTTTACTGCATCATTATTCACAGTAGCCAAGATATGGAAATAACCTATGTCTATTGATGAATGGATGGATAAGGAGAATGTGATGCATAATAAAGAACCCGATTTCTGAGTCAGAGTAATAGGAGCACAAGAGATACTCTTAATCTCTCTCCTTGAAATTTCAACAAATTGAACTACTATAATGCAGAAAAAGAACCCCACCTGTTCACACAGGTACACCTGAAAGATCCACACACTGAATGGACTAAAGGTGGGACAAGGTGAAAAGGGGTGTGGAAAATAAAACACATTCATGGTGAGTTTTGGAGAGGAAAAAGACAAACTTGGAGTGGCTGAGTTTGTTTGTTTGTTTTCTCTGCTGGACTATGAGGAGGAGAGGAAGCTTGAGATCTCTGGATTTTGTCTGAGGGATATAGAGAGGGAAACTCAGAGTGACTGAGTCTTCTACTGCCAGGAGTAGTGATGAGATAAAGAGGCAGAGAGAAAATAAACCAAAGCAACCAGAGCACAGGGTCATGGCCAGTGTTCCTGTGGTCTTCCTGCAGCTCACACTTGGCAGATACAGAGAAAACTAAAGTGCAGCCCCCCAGCCTCCCAAATCCAAACTCCCTCACCTCAAAGTATGGAGAGTGGCAAACACAAACCCTACATCTATCTCTCCAGAGCCCCTCTCCCCTGAAAATCAGAGGTGCTCCATGTCTGGTCCTCAAGTCTGTTGTGACAGGGGAAGGAGCATCTAGAAGCCAAAGATCACCATTGTTAGAGCCATAAAGCTGAAGTTGAAGCCGTAAAGCCAAAGCCATACGACCAAGGCCCTAAAGCCTTCACAAAACACCCTACCCACCAAAATAACTGCAGCCCTGCCTACATCATTGCAACAGCAACATTTCAGTGAAGGACAGCTCAGGAACTTCACAGACTTAAAAGTTATAATACACCAACACTTACTGGAAGAAATCTTGCAAAAGCAAATTATATTTTTTCTTTGTTTTCCTTTTTTCCCTTTGTCCTTTTTTTTCTATCTTTTTCTTTTTTATTTTTTCCCTTTTGAATTTTATTTTCTTTAATTTTTATATTTTTATTCTTATTTTTGTGGGTGTTTTGCTTTTGATCTTTTTTACTGTGTTTTTCTTATTCACTTGTCATAATTTTTTAACAGACCTACTCCAAAGCACATTGTAATTATAAAAATTGTCAAATATCAATGACAAAGAAGGAATTCTCAAGGCAGCTAGAGAAAAGGAAACCATAACATATAAAGAAAAGCTCATTAGGTTATCATTAGACTTCTCAGCAAAAACTATATAAGCCATAAGAGAGTGGACACAAACATTCAAAATACTGAAAGACAGGAATTACCTGACAAGATTACTATAACTATCAAAGTTATCCTTCAAATATCAAGAAGAAATAAAAATTCTTGCAGACAAACAGAAGCTGAGGGACTTTATCAACAGAAAACCCCCACTGCAGGAAATACTCAAGGGGGTTATTCAAACAGACACAAAGAAAAAAAAAAACAAATCAAAACTACAAGTAAAAGCCCCAACAATGTCACAATAAAAACAAAGATAATCTGTGACAACAATAACATTAAAAGGCAGAAGATAAAGCTCTACAGTAGCAAAGGAGGATGGAGGACAGAAGCACTCATAAGACAAAGGACTTTTGTACATATGAACATTTTTCTCTTAATAATCTAATGGTAATCACCCATGAAAAAGCCACTACTGAAACACACACCTTATAAAAAGAAGAAGCGGAGTAAAGAAGTATGGAATACCACCAAACAAAAACAACTGACAGGAACACAAAAGAGAAGAACTAAATGAGACACAGAGCTACCAGAGAACAAAGCATACAATAGCTATAGGAAATCCTCAAGCATCAAAATCACCCCAAGTGTAAATGGACTGAACTCACCAATAATGAGGCACAGGGTACCAGATTAGATCAAAAAGCAAAACCCAAACATATCCTGCCTTCAAGAGCATCTAAGCTGTAAGAACAAAAGCAGATTCAGAATGAGTCTCCAAGTAAATAATATCCAAAGAAAGCAGGTGTAGCCATATTGATATCTGACAATGCTGACTTCCAGACAAAGGTAACCAGAGACAAAAATGGACATTTTATAATTGTAAAGGGGACATTGTATCAAGAAAACATAATACTTCTTAATATATATGCACCAAACCCGAGAGCACCAAAATATATAAGACATTTACTAACTGATCTAAAAATAAAAGCAGATAATCATACTTTCAGATTTCAAAACACCATTGACAGCTTTAGATAGACTAACCAAATAGAAAATTGATAAAGAAATATCAGCCTTAAACAACACTCTGGACCAAATGGACATGATAGACATTTATAGGACATTTCATCCCAAAACGACAGATTATACATTCTTCTCCAGTGTGAGTCAAACATTTTCAAGGATAGTCCATTTGATGGGCTACAAAACTAACATTAACACATTCAGGAAGACTGAAATTATACCAAGCATATTTTCTGATGATAAATCTTTTTTTTTTTTTTTTTTTTTTGTATTTTTCTGAAGCTGGAAACGGGGAGAGACAGTCAGATTCCCGCATGCGCCCGACCAGGATCCACCCGGCACGCCCACCAGGGGGCGACGCTCTGCCCACCAGGGGGTGATGCTCTGCCCCTCCGAGTCATAGCTCTGCTGCGACCAGAGCCACTCTAGCGCCTGGGGCAGAGGCCAAGGAGCCATTCCCACCCAACGCCCGGGCCATCTTTGCTCCAATGGAGCCTCGGCTGTGGGAGGGGAAGAAAGAGACAGAGGGGAAGGAGAGGGGGAGGGGTGGAGAAGCAGATGGGCGCCTCCCCTGTGTGCCCTGGCCGGGAATCGAACCCGGGACTTCTGCACGCCAGGCCAACGCTCTACCACTGAGCCAACCGGCCAGGGCCTGATGACAAATCTTTGAAATTAGAATTCAACTATAAAAAGGAAGTAAACAAACCCACAAAAATGTGGAAATTAAACACAGTATTTCTAAAAAATGACTAAGTCAAAGAAGAAATAAAACAGAGATCAAAATATATATACAGGCAAATGAAAATGACAACACGACATATCAAAATTTCTGGGATGTAGTGAAAGCAGTATAAGAGAGAAGTTTATATCATTACAGGTCTATATCAAGAAACAAGAGAGATCCTAAGAAAAAACAAATTAACATCACACCTTACAGAACTAGAAAAAGAATAACAAAGGCAACCCAAAGTCAGATAAAGTAATAAAATAGTAAACATTAGAGCAGAACTAAATTAGATAGAGAAATATATATATATATATATATATATATATATATATATATATATATATATATATATATATATGTCAGTGGCCTGACCTGTGGTGGCCCAGTGGATAAAGCATTGACCTGGAACACTGAGGTTACCATTCAGCTCTTTGAAAAAATCAATAAAATCGACAAACCTCTGGCTAGACTCACTAAAGAAAGAAGAGGAAGGATGCATATAAACAAAATCTAAAATGAAAAAGGAGAAATTACTATGGACATCATAGACATACAAAAACTCATAGTAGAATATTATGAAAGATTATATGCAACCAAATTCAACAAATGAGAAGAAATGGATAATTTCCTGGAACTATACAATCTTCCTAGACTGAGTCACAAAGAAACGGAAAATATAAATAAACCTATTAGCAGGGAGGAAATACAAACAACTATCAAAAACCTTCCCCAAAACAAATCCAAGACCAGATGGCTACACTTGTGAATTCTACCAAACATTTAAAGAAGATTTGGTGCCTCTCTTTCCAAAAGAGTTGAAAAAAATAGAAGAAGCAATACTCCCCAACACATTTTATAAGGCCAACATAACCCTTATACCAAAACCTAGCAAGAACAACACACACACACACACACACACACACACACACACACACTACAGACCAATATCTCTAATAAATACAGATACAAAATTACTAATCAAAATACTAGAAAATCAAGTACAACAACACATTAAAAAAAGAATACATCATGATCAAGTGGCATTCATTCCAGGAGCATAGGTTAGTTCAACATACAGAAATCAATCAATGTAATACACCACATCAACAAAACAAAGAACAAAAACTGTATGATCCTATCAATACATGCATAAAAGGCATTTGATAAGATACAACATCCTTTTGTGTTTAAAACGCTCAATAAAATTGGAATAGAAGGAAAGTACCTTAACATAATAAAGGCCATATATGACAAACCATCAGCTAATATAATACTTAATGGTGAAAAAATGAATGTTCTTCCTCTAAAATTAGGAACAGGACAAGGCTGCCCAGTCTCTCCACTCTTATTCAACATAGTTCTGGAAGTTTTAGCCAGAGTGATCAGGCAAAAGAAAGAAATAAAAGGCATCTATATCAGGAAAGAAAAAGTAAAGGTATTACTTTTTGCAGATGACATGACCTTGTGTATAGAAAACTCCAATGACTCCACCAGAAAGCTATTAGAAACAATAAACCAATACAGTAAAGTCACAGGATACAAAATGAATATACAAAAGTCTATTGCTTTCTTATATGCCAAAGATAAAACTTTGGAAAATGAACTAAAAAAACAATTCCTTTTATAATTGCAACAAAAATAAAATAAAATACTTAGGAATGAACTTAACAAAGGATGTGAAGGACCTATATATTGAAAACGACAAAGTATTGTTTAAAAAATTGAAAAAGACACAATAAAATTGAAAAATATTCCATGCTTATGAATTGGAAGAATAAACATAGTTAAAATGGCCATATTACCCAAAGCAATATACAAATTTAATGCAATCTCCATCAAAACCCCAATGTCATTTTTAAAAGAGATAGAACAAAAAATTACCAGGTTTGTATGGAACCATACAAAACCCCGAATAGCCAAAGCAGTCCTGAGGGAAAAAAATGAAGCTGGAGGTATCACACTGCCTGACTTCAAATTATACTACAGAGCCACGATAATCAAAACAGCATGGTATTGGCAGAAAAGCAGACCTACAGACCAATGGAACAGAATCAAAAGCCCAGAAATAAAATCACATATATATGGACAAATCATCTTCATCAAAGGAATCAAAACATACAATGGAAAAAAGAAAGCCTCTTCAAAAAATAGTGATGGAAAAGTTGGAAAGCCACATACAAAAGAAGAAAACTTTACTATAATTTGTACCCCTATACAAACATCAATTCAAAATGGATCAAAAACTTAAATATAATATCTGAAACAATTAATTACATAGAAGAAAACAGATACTAAGCTCATGGACCTTGACTGTAGAGAGTATTTTATGAATTTGATACCAAAGGCATGGGAAGTAAAGACAAAAATAAATAAATGGGACTATATCAAACTAAAAAGCTTCTGCACAGCAAAAGAAACCCACAACACAATAAATAGGCAGCCAACGGAATGCGAGATGATATTTGCAAACAACAGTTCCGATAAGAGATTAATATCAAAACTATATAAAGAACTCACAAATGTCAGCAACAAACAAGCAAACAATCCAATTAAGAAATGGGAAGAGGACCTGAACAGACACTTCTCCCAAGAAGACATACAAACACCCATCAGATATATAAAAAGATGCTCATCTTCACTAGCTATTTGAGAAATTCAAATCAAAACTACAATGAGATACCACCTCACACCTGTTAGATTGGCTATTATCAACAAGACAGGTAATAACAAGTGTTGAAGAGACTGTGAAGAAAAAGGAACCTTCATCCACTGTTGGTGGGAATGCAAATTAGTATAACCATTATGGAAGAAAGTATGGTGGTTCCTCAAAAAATTAAAAATATAACTACCATATGACCCAGAAATCCCTCTAGTGCAGGGGTCGGGAAACTTTTTGGCTGAGAGAGCCATGAACGCCACATATTTTAAAATGTAATTTCATGAGAGCCGTGTACATTACGTATTATCCAATAAAAATTTGGTGTTGTCCCAGAGGACAGCTGTGATTGGCTCCAGCCACCCACAACCATGAACATGCGCGGTAGGAAATGGATTGTAATAAATGAGAATGTTTTATATTTTTAACGTTATTATTTTTTTATTAAAGATTTGTCTGTGAGCCAGATGCAGCCATCAAAAGAGCCACATCTGGCTCGTGAGCCATAGGTTCCCAACCCCTGCTCTAGTGGGTATCTACCCTCAAAACTTGAAAACATTGATACGTAAAGACACATGTACCCCCGTGTTCATCACAGCATTATTCACAGTAGCCAAAATGAAAACAACCAAATTGTCCCTTGATAGAGGATTGGATAAAGGAGAAGTGGAACATATATACAATTGAATACTACTCAGCCATAAAAAATGATGACATAGTGATATTTATGACAACATTGATGGACCTTGAAAACATTATACTGAGTGAAATAAGTAAATCAGATAAAGCTAAGAACTATATGATTTCACATATCGGTGGAATATAAAACTGAGACTCATGGTAATGGACATAGTCAGGCGTCCCCAAACTACGGCCTGCGGACCACAATGTGGCTCCCTGAGGCCATTTATCCAGCCCCCACTGCACTTCTGGAAGGGGCACCTCTTTCATTGGTGGTCAGTGAGAGGACCACTGTATTTGGCAGCCCTCCAATGGTCTGAGGGACAGTGAACTGACCCCCTGTGTAAAAAGTTTGGAGACCCCATAAAAGTGAAGTGATTACCAGGGGGAAGGAGGTTTGGGGAGCGGTACAGGAGAGAGTTGGGGGAAGGTTGTAAAGAGGAACAAATATAAGGTGACAAAAATTGACTTGATTTTGGTTGATAGGTATACAACATAATCAACAGTTGAGATGCTATGGAAATATTTACCTGAAACCTATGTACTCTTATTGATCAATGTCACTGTGTTAGTTAATTTTCTAAATAAAATTTAAAATTTTTAAAAAGAACTTGAAATAATAGAAATAGATAGTAGAATGCTGTTTATATCATGTTTTGTAGCCTGCTTTTTTCAGTTAATAATATATTTGATGCTTATCTATGCCAGTAAATATATATGGACATCATCCTTAAAAAAGATTGCTTATTATTCCATACCAGGATATTGTACTATCCTTGGATGATTAAAGAGCTCTTGTTTATTAAAGCCTGAGATGTGCTCCTACTCACTGTGGTCAGCTGGGCTCTCTGGGTTACATAGATAGAAACAACTTCCACGATTGACAACAGCTTACAAAATTAGTTTACTGAAATCCCCAGTTATTTTACTGAGCTGGAAGACTGACCCATATATTTGTAGTTCTGACCAAGTCTTATACTTAGCCAGGCAATTTTATATCTGTTTCAGAAGTTGGAGGAGGAGAATGGCAGCTGAATTTTCTTCAAAGGAATTATGATTTTTATATCTCCATTTTATTTCAAATTTTATATATGTGGAACTTCTTGTTGTTATTTGGTTATTTATTTTATTGAATTTTTCATCAAAAACAACTCTTTAAGATCTTGGATTGAGATTTATTAATTAATGGTTTTAAATTTATTTTTATTCATACATGTAATACAAAAAGATGTTCTTACTGCAAAAATTCATCCAATACAGATATTACTAAAGTCTCTCTTTATCACTGTTCTCAATTACAGACCCTTCTTAGAGTTTGGTGTATGTCATTCCAGTCCTGGTTCTGTTTATAAGTTTAATTTTCATTTTCTCACCTAATTAATGTCTGCCTCAGGAAAAAGAAGATATTAGTTTTGTCTACGTTATAACAGTGAAATTTTTAAGAGTCAAAAACCTTATTTAAATTATTCATTTCAGCTCCAATCTGGTCTACTGTGACCCAACCTGTTTTTATATGATAAAACTTTGCTTTAAATATCATTAAATTGTGTCCTGGCCAGTTGGCTTAGTGGATAGAGTGTTGGCCCAGCATGCAGACGGATTAATCCCTAACCAGGGATTAAAGGGCACACAGGAGAAGGAGAAGCAACTATCTGCTTTTCTTCCCCTTCCTCTCCCCCTTCTCTCTCTCTTCCTCTCTTGCAGCCAGTGGCTTGATTGGTTCAACTGTCACCCTTAGGCACAGAGGACAGTTCAGTTGATTTGAGCATCAGCCCCAGACAGAGGTTGCCAGGTGGATCCCAGTCAAGGAGCATGCAGGAGTCTGTCTCTCTATCTCCCTTACTCTCACTTAAAATAAATAAATTAATTAATTAATCAATTAAAATGTTTTTTGTATTTTTATGAAGTGAGAAGCGGGGAGGCAGAGAGACAGACTGCTGCATGCACCCAGCCGGGATTCACTTGGCAAGCCCACTAGGGAGTGATGCTCTGCCCATCTGGGGTGTTGTTCTGTTACAACTGGAGCCATTCTAGCACCTGAGGCAGAGACCATGGAGCAATCTCAGCACCTGGGCTAACTTTGCTCCAATGGAGCCTTGGCTACAGGAAGGGAAGAGAAAGATAGAGAGAAAGGAGAGGGGAGGGGGAAGGTTGGAGAAGCAGATGGGCGTCTCTCCTATGTACCCTGGCCAGGAATCAAAATAAATATCATTAAAATGGGCTCTCAACCCCCAAACATATGATATACTTATATCCCTATTTTTAGTGAAATCATTGTGAAGTACATAAATGCTCACTGTGGAACCAAATAGGATTACATTTCTTATTTTTATAACTTATTTAACTGAAACTTCTAATTGTTTTCCTTTCTTCTTGTAATGTTTTTCCTTTAATTTTTCTCTTTTTTAATAGTCATATCATATATTACATATATAAAATATTCTTTCTTGCTTAGATACTGACCTCCTAGACTCTCATCCTCCCTCAGGATAGAAAATATTCTCTAATCACTTCCTGAAGATGGTTGCATTAGAGGTGGATTTTCTGAATCTTTGTGTATTATAAAATGTTTGTATTCTCATTTCCCATTTGATTGGTTATCTGGCTGCACATAAAGTGCAGTGTGCATTAATTCCAAAATGTGTTCGATCATAGAAACCTTTCCCATGGAATCCCATAGTTTCACAGAGCTCTTTGGAACTATACATTGGGGAAAGTCTTCCTTTTGAGGGAAAGCTAGATTTGGTTAAGATTTTGCTTGCAGATATTGTATCTGATGATAAGGTTGTTTAGGTACCTGATGAGTAGCTTGGTAAAGGTGTATTTTTATACTTTTGCATCTACTTTACTACCATGAAATTCCTTCACTTGGATAATCCTATCTGCAGTAGAAATTAATATTGCTAACATTGTGGTGAGATTTGTATATGTATTCTGAACCTAAGTTCTGCTCCTTTGTACTTACTTATTCCGCAAATTGGTGATGATAGATGTTAGACATTGTGCTATGTGATTAAAACAATTATATGATGGTCTAGATACTATTAGCCTCATTTACAAATTAGAAAACTGGAGCACAGAGAACTCAATTGACTTGCTCAAAGTCACACAGCTGCTAAGTGATAGAGCTAGGATTTGAACCTAAGCAATCTGACTGTAGAAACTGTGTCACTATGTTATATAACAATAACAGGTAGTCTATTTAAATTTCCCTGAATTAAGTCATTGGCATCATCAGAGTTTTGTGATTAAGATTCTCTAATCTTACGTATGATAATTACATTTCGCTATTTTTATTCCAACATCTATTAACTTTTAATCACAGCACTTTTCTATGATTACAAATAGATATATCACAACAATAGCAATGCAAAAACCACTTTTGTTACCACTGCTAAACTACCCTTACATGTCTCATGGATTTAACCAAATTACTTGTAAATATAATGGTACCAACTAGTACTTTTTATATTTATCTAAAAATAGTAGATACCTTCTAACACAAAATTAGCTTGGGACCTGGGTTATGAGTAACCAGAGTCTTATTCTTCCTCATCTCCAGGTCTGTGGGTTCTGGGGTGCCACAACTCAGACTTTCGAAACAGAGGCATGACAGCCTTACTGAAGGTTTCTAGTTGCAACACAAACACTAGTGATTATTATGATGACAGATATGAAGACATTCCAACTTCCTTGATGAATGAAAATCCTGTCATTGAACCCAGAAGCTTCTTCCAGGATTCAAGGCACCCCAGCACTAAGCAAAAGCAGCTTGAGGTCACTGCAACTCCAGAAAATAATATGGAGAAGATAGACCTTTGGTCTGGAGAAAGATTACCACTGCATGAAGTTCTAAATGTTTCTTCTGGTAATTTGTTGATGCTCTTGAGACAGAATCCTAGTCTACATGGATTAGCCTTATCTGATCTCCAAAAAGCCACATATGAGGCTGATGATCATTTACCTGGAGCAGTAGAAAGAAACAAAGGCCCATCTGAAGTGGCACATCTCAGACCTGAGCTTCATAACAGTGATGACAGAGTATTTACTCTTGAGCCAGAACTACAATTAAGATTAAATGAGACTTTGGGGTCAACTATAAAAGTAGATTTGAAGAAACTTGATTTAGCAAGTTCTAGTTTATCAAATAATCTAATGACTTCAGCAACAATTCCATTAGAAAAGTTGGCAGCAGATACTGAAAAGACAGGTTCCTTAGGACCTCCAAATATGCCAGTTCACTTTAGTAATCAATTAGGCATCATTGTACTTGACAAAAATGCATCTCACCTTATTGGGTCTGGTGTACCTTTGGCCTTAAGTAAGGGATATAATGATTCCAAGGTATTAGAAGCAGCTTTAATGAATAGTCAAGAAGGTTCACGGAAAGGAAATGTATTATCAATGGAGAGTAGTAGTTTGTTTAAAGAGGAAAGAATTCATGGACCTGCTTCACTGACCAAAGGTAATTCTTTATTCAAAGTTAATGTCTCTTTAATAAAGACACAAGTCAAGCCTACAACAAATAGAAAGACTCACATTGATAACCCAACATTATTAATTGAGAATAGCACATCAGTCTGGCAAGACATATTAAAAAATAATGCTGAGGTTCAACAAGTGACTTCTTTGATTCATGATGAAATGTTTATGGACAAAAATACTACAGCTTTGGGACTAAATTATGTATTAAATAAAACTACTGCATCAAAAATTATGGAAATGGTTCATCAAAAAAAAGAAGGCGCTATTCCAGAAGGTGCAGAAAATTCAGGTAAATCATTTTTCAAGATGCTGTTCTTGCTAGATCCAGCAAATTGGGTAGAATGGACGCACGACAATAATTCCCTAAGTTCTGGACAAAGACCTAGTCCAAAGCAATTGACATCTTTAGAATCAGAAAAAAATGTAAAAGATAAGAATTTCTTGTCAGAGAAGAATAAAGTGGTAGTAGAAGAAGATGAATTTACAAAGGGCCCGGGACTCAAAGAGATGATTTCTCCAAAGAGCAAGAGCATATTTTTTACTAAGTTGGCTAATATCCAAGAAAATAATACACTTGATCAAGAAAAAATGTTCCAGGAAAATATAGAAAGAAAGGAAAAGTTAATCCAAGAGAATGAAGGTTTGCCTCATGAATATGCAGTGAATGGCACTAAGAATTTCCTGAAGAAGTTTTTCTTACCAGATACTAAGCAGAATGTAGACAGTTTAGATGAGGAGACATATACTCCAATACTTCAAGACACCGGGTCATTACAGGATTCAACAAAAACAGCAGAGATTAACATGGCTCATTTATCAAAAATAAGAGAGGAAGCAAACTTGGAAGATTTGAGAAATCAAACAAAGCAAGTGTTAGAGAGGTATCCAAGCACCACAAGGATATCTCCTAATCCAAGTCAGCATGTTATTGCTCAACATGGTAAGCAGGCTTTAAAACAATTCATACTCCCAAAAGAAAAAATAAAGCTTGAAGGGGGAGTACCTTTGAATGATACCTCAACCCAGTGGTCCAAAAACATGAAATTTTTTACCCAGGGCACCCTCACACAGATAGAGTACCATCAGAAAAAGAAAAGGGCCATTACTCAGTCTCTCTTATCAGATTGTTGTATGAGAAGCCATGGCACCATTCAAACAAATAGCTCTGCATCACCCATTGCAAAGGCATCAGCATTTCCATCAATTAGACCTGCAGATCTGAACAAGATCCCATCCCAAGACAACTCTTCTCATCTTCTAGCATCTGACTATAGTTATACTCTTAGGGAGAGAAGTTCTGGCATTAAAGAAAACAATCATTTTGTACAGGGAACCAAAAAAAATATTTCCTCAGCCTTCTTAACCTTGGAAATGATTGGAGGGCAAGAAAAGATTAGGTCTCTGGGGAAAAGTGCCACAAACTCACTAATATACAAAAAACTTGAGGACACTGTTATTTTGAAATCAGGCTTGTCTAAAACATCTGGCAAAGTTGAATTGCTTCCTAAAGTTCATGTTCATCAGGTAGACTCTTTCCCTACAAAAACTAGCAACGGTTCTCCTAGCCACCTGGATCTGATAGAAGAGATCTTGTTTCAGAAAACACAGGACACTGTTAGATGGAATAAAGTAAATAGACTTGAACGAGTGCCCTTTCTGAAATGGGCAGCTGAAAGCTCTGAAAAGACTTCTTCCAAGGTGCTAAATCTCCTTGCTTGGGATAATCAATATGCTACCCAGATACCAAAAGAAGGGTGGAAACCCCAAAAGAAGTCACAAAAAAACATAGTTCTTAAGACAAAAGACACCATTTTACTCTTAGACCCTTATAAAAACAATCATTCAATAGCAGCAGTAAATAAAAGACAAGATAAGCCCCAAAGAGAAGCCACCTGGGCAAAGCAAGGAGAAACTGGAAGGTTGTGCTTTCACAATCCACCAGTCTTGAAACGCCATCAAAGAGAAATAACCCCTACTACTCTTCAGCCAGAGGAGGACAAAATTGACTACGATGATGCCTTCTCAATTGAAATGAAGAGAGATTTTGATATATATGGTGATGATGAATATCAAGGCCCACGTAGCTTTCAAAAGAGAACACGACACTATTTTATTGCTGCAGTGGAGCGGCTCTGGGATTATGGAATGAGTAAATCGCCACATGCACTGAGAAACAGGTATGGATATATTGATTATTGCTTTGTCTTGCTTTTATGATATTTGACTTTACCAGGTGCAGAAACAACAGAAAAGGCACAGGCAAGCTGCTTCAGTGAGACTCCAAAATTGCTTTATAAAGGAACCCTGAGAACCAGATGGCAAATCTAGATGAAGCTGAGGAGGAAATTCGAGATTAGATGATGACACAAACAATGAAAGTCAGAGGATGGTAAATTCAGAGGCATGAAACTCATACTCTGGCAGGATGGAGGAGGAGAGGGGCTTAAAAAAGGACAAAAGAGTCAGAGTCAAGAAGCAGCAATGGAGAGTAGGAAGAATGTCAACTTTACCTATCAGCTTTATGAGCTGCAATAGAAGTCATAGTTTCATGAGAGAGCCCTTAAAAGGCAGAAGGAAGAAGTGAAGTGTGTGGTAAAAAGTTTGAGGATGTAGGAAAAGTTGTTTCCCATGGTGCTGAGGATACAGAGAGCAAATTTAGGGGAGCAAAAAGAGTTAGGCACAGAAAAGAAAGCACAGAGAAATTTGGGAGATAAACATAAGGAGAGTCAATCAGTAAACAAATATTTATTGAGCACATACTACATGCCAGACAATTTTGTAAGCACAAGTGCAGCAAAGTAGAAGCTAACATTCTATTGGGGAGAACAAAAGATAATAAATTAGTAGAAAAATAGGGGGTCTTGATTATATATTCAGAAGATAGAATTGAATAATATGGGAGAGTAACATTGGAGTATTTTGGAGTATTGCTTTAGCTGTGGTGGTCAGAAAAATCCACTGTGGAGTTGAGACGTAAGTGAGGACAAGAAACCAGCTGACCCGCCTGACCAGGCGGTGGTGCAGTGGATAGAGCATCGGACTGGGATGCGGAGGACCCAGGTTTGAGACCCTGAGGTCTCCAGCTTGAGCACGGGCTCATCTGGTTTGAGCAAAGCTCACCAGCTTGGACCCAAGGTCGCTGGCTTGAGCAAGGGATCACTCAGTCTGCTGTAGCCCCCCCCATCAGTGCACATATGAGAAAAGCAATCAATGAACAACTAAGGTGTCGCAACAAAAATCTAATGATTGATTCTTCTCATCTCTCTCTGTTCCTGTCTGTCTGTCCCTATCTATCCCTCTCTCTGACTCTCTCTCTCTGTCTCTGTAAAAAAAAAAAAAAGAAAAGAAAAGAAAAGAAAGAAACCAGCTGACCCAACCTCTAGATAAAGTCTTTGCAGGCAAAGGGAACAGGAAGTGCAAAGTCCCTGAGAATGGAACATGTTTAGAATGAGGAATGTAAAAGGACTGCCATGACTGTAATACAGTGAAAAACTAGTGGGGGAGTGGGACAGGTTGTGGAATAAGGTAGTAGAGATGAGCAGTAGTCAAATAATATAGGTGTCCTCTTTATTATTCATTGTCACTTGCCAACCATGTTTTCTACTTCAAATGTGCCCTCATTGCTGCACAGTAATGATAAAATATTTCTCTAGTTCACCAGCTTCCTATTCTCCTCTATCTTACATTTTCTGCTTTTCCCTAAAATCTCCAAAACCTTTTGCCCATTCTCAACACCCTTTCTCACTCTTACCTGATGCTGTGCAATGAACCTCCACGAACTTCCAATACATTTATCAACTTCCATACCCATTTACTGTCTTCATGTTTATGACAATAAATGGACTGTGTTTCTAAGACCAACCTCTCTAGTTTTGCACTTGATTCCATCCTTGCTCCTCTTTTAAAAACTGTTGCTTAAGATCAAGGAATCATCAAATTAAAATACCTATGCATCATGTAGAAAAAACTGATGAACTAGTGGGTAAGTAAAAAGAAATAATATGAAATGCAACATGCAGAGATTTTTTAATGGCAAATACAAAAGAAATAATAAAACACTATGACCAACTATGTTTTCCAAAAATGAATGTGCCAATATATCCTGTCCTACATGCTCTTGTACAATGTGACCTTGCCACTCTCCCATCCAGTAGGTAGAGTTTAATTTTCCTTCACTTGATCTAGGCTGGCATTATGATTCATATGTAACCAATAGAATATAACAGAAATATGTGACTTGTAGGTGTGATAGAAGTGATACTGTGTGATTCATGAGGTAGGTCAGAAAATACCATGCAGCTTACATGTAGTTCTCTTGAGATGGTCTCTCTGGAAGAAGTTAGCCACCATGTATGAAATCTAACTACCTTGGTACTTCCATGCTGGAAAGGTCATATGTAGGCCTTCTGATTAAAAGTCGCTAATAACTCCAGGTTTTCAGCATTCTTCATCAAGGCACCAGATATATGATTGAAACCATTTCAGACCTTTGAGATCATACCATGTGCCAGTTTAATACCCCTGAGTGGCCACATTTGACACAATGAGGAGCAAGACTATTACCTAATCAAGCCCTGCTAAAATTCCTGACTTAACAAAATCAGCAAGAATAATAAAATGGCTCTTTTAAGCCACAAAAGTTTTTAGGTAGTTTGTGATACAGCAACAGATAACCAGAATAGAGACATAGAGGAAAGTATTAAGGGCTAACCTATTTTTATTTGAAATCCCAGAAGGAAAGGAAAGAGTGATTAGAGGAGAAGCAATATTTGAAGAGGTAATAGCTGAATATTTTCCAAAATTGAAAAAAATTATATCCTCAATTTAAGGAGCTCAACAAATCCCAAACAAGATGAATAAAAATAAAATCAACACCTAGGAACATTTTATCAAAATAAAAGTGCAATGAGTCTCTTAAATGGAAAAAATAAATATCTTAACCTCAGAGTTGTGAAAGAAAGAGAATCAGCATCAAGATACAAAAAGCAGTAATCATGAAGATATTTTATAAACTTTACAACATTAAAATTATGAACTTATGCTCATCAAAATATAAGAAAATAAAATTAAAAGATTAGTCATAGAGCCTGACCAGTAGTGGTGCAATGGATCGAGTGTCGACCTGTCCCAGGTTCGAAACCGTGATGTCGCAGGCTTGAGCATGAACTCAACAGCTTGAATGTGTGGTCATCGGCTTGAGCGTGGGATCATAGACATGATCCCATAGTCACTGGCTTGAGCCCAAGGTTGTGGGCTTGAGCAAGGGGTCACTCGCTTGGCTGGAGTCCCCCAGTCAAGGCACATATGAGAAGCTATCAATGAACAAATTAAGTGTCACAACTATGGGTTGATGCTTCTCATCTCTTTCCCTTCCCCTCCCCCCCCTCTCTCTCTCTCTTGCAATATGTGCACACACACTAAAAAAAAGAGAGATTAGTCACAGAATAGGAGATGTTTAAAGCACAAATAACCAACAAAGGACTCATATCAAGGCTCTTTGCTACATTCCTTTGCATCAATTTCCAAAAAAACCCCCCAGATTATCTAATAGAAAAATTGGCAGAAACAAATAACCCAAATTTGGATAGGCATTCTACAAAAGTAGACTATTACTCATGAAGAAAGATGCTCGATCTCATTGCTAATCAGGGAAATTCAAAATAAAACAACAGACACAACGTTATACAGCCACTAGAATGGCCAAAATGTAAAAATACAGTCAATACCACGTGTCTGTGAAGATTTGAATCAAATGGAACTCTCGGACATTGCTCATGAAAATAGAAAATGGTACAGAAGCTTTGGAAAACAGTGTGGTAGAATCTAACAAAGCTGAGTTGCATACTCAGCAATTTTAATTTTCCATATGTGCCCAACATAAATGTTTGTATATGTTCACCAAAAGACATTTACAAGAAGGTTCATAGCAGAACTTTGTATAAGCACCAAGATTTAGAAACAGCTCAAATGTCCATGACTGTGGACTGTTCATACAATGGAATATTATACAGCAATGGGAATGAACAATCTACAGCCACACGCAATGTAGGTAAATCTCACAACTATAATGCTGAGTGAAAGAAGCCAGAAACCAAAGAATGTATATAATATTGTCCCATTTACATACTTCAAAAAACAAGCAAAGCTAAACTATATTCTTTAGGGTTGTATACATAAGTAGTATGATTATGAAGAAAAGCAAAGAAATAGTTATCATAAACATCAGAATGGTGGTTACCTTTAGTGGGGAAGGAGAGAATGTTATTGGAAAGGTGAGAAGACAGTGAGTCTTCTGAGTTGCTGGCAAAGTTCTTAATCTGGATGATGTTTGCATTTTTGTACCAAAAGCATTTGTTTTATGCCCTTTGTTGTACGGTTTTAGTTCACAATTTTAACAGATTTTTTAAGTGAAGAAAAGAGGCCCAAGGACTGAACTCTGGAATTCTCTTATATTTACGATATGTTTATAAACCCTACATCCATTCAACAAAGAGTTTTTGAGCACTTACCATATGCCAGGCACTTGTTCCAGCTGCTGAGAATATACCAGTGGGCAAAACACAAAAACAAAAAACAAAACAAACAAACAAAGAAAAAACCGCTGCTTTCATAGAACTTAAGTGAAACTGGGAGAGAGTATGTCAAGCAGGATGGAGTGGATAACTATGCAAATATTTCATAGATGCCGAGTAAGATAAAACTATAACAAAATTGACATTGTGTTTGATAAGTCATTCACATGATTTGGATACCATCTAACTATGGATAAGCTTCATCTAGACCAGTATTTTTCAACCGCTGGTCCATGCATGGACCAGTGCCAGTTCACCAGAAATTTCCAGCTGGCCGGCAAAAGTGTTAACCACCCTGATGTTGTATGAAGATTATAGATCCAAAGATCGTAGTCAAATTTGCTTATGCTCAGGGTGATCGTCACTTATCAGCCTGAATCATCAATGAAAATACTATTGACGTTGTCTTAGATATCTTTGAAACTGGTAGGTTTGTGTAAACAAGCTTTTGCACTTTGCAGAATATTTTCAAATCATGTGCAATAGACAAAAATCATTTAGACAAACTTATGTAGTATTCAATGCATTGTACATGTGGAGTTTGGAAGTCAAACACCAGCTTGTACCATGTTGCACCATTATTTGTTGTATGTTTCTATTTCCAGCCAGCTAGGTCACCAATTCCCAAGTGTAAAAAGGTTGAAAAACCACTGATATAGACCTATTTTGTGAACTCCTAATCTCTATGTATTTACTAATTTAATGCACTTAGATGTTTGTGTGTCCAAAACTGTAAACCCCAACCTATTCCTCCTCTAGGGTTCCTTATCTCAGTGAATTGCATTACCATCCACCCATTTGCCCAAATCAGAATCCTGAAAGTTATCTTTAATCCCTCTTTTTCCCCTCCCTTCCCAATTACAATTTCAATTTATAATCAATTTCACTAAATTTATCTCAAACACAAAGAAGGCAACAATATGAGGTATTTCTATACACCTGGCCCATGAAGATAGTGCTTTTCTTCTGCTTTTTTCTTCAGGGCTCAGAGTGGAGGTGTCCCTCAGTTCAAGAAGGCAGTTTTTCAGGAATTTACTGATGGCTCCTTTACTCAGCCCTTATACCGTGGAGAACTAAATGAACACTTGGGACTCCTGGGGCCATGTATAAGAGCAGAAGTTGAAGACAATATCATGGTGAGTTGAGGACAATGGAATTACAGTAAAACTAATCGTGTACATTTTTTGTCTCTGCGAATAAAAATAATACAGTCTCAAAAAAAATAATACAGTCTCACATTTGAAATTTTTAAAATATAGAAAATAAAGAGGTTGAAAAATAATCTCATAGTTATCATTTTGGTGTACATTCTTATTTTTTCCTATGTATTCAGCTATTTATGTATTCAAAATTATAAAATGTATAATTATACTTTTTTTGACTAAATATCATGTCATAAACATTTCTTGTGTCATTTAAAAACCCTTCCTAAGTATCTTTTTAAAGTGATGGCATAACAGTCTATTATATGAATTTATGTTACTTAACCATTTATTTGAATAACTGTTTAGATAGTTATTTCTCACTATTTAAATAATGCTTCAATCACAACTCTTTTTCTAGGATAAAATTCTAAAAGTTCAATGTACATGAACATTTTGCAACTTTCTGTAATGAATTATTTGTTAATGTCCTTTGCACATTTCACATTTTTGGAGGAAGTGCTTTTTTATTAATTTATAATACCTCATATATTTATTATACCTCATTGATTTATTAATAAGCATTGACTTTAGTGAATAGTATTTTTCCAAGTTTGTTGTCTCTTAATTTTATATATAGTGGTTTTAAAATTAAAACAAGTTTTATATTTTAGAGAGTAACCTATGAATCTTTCTTTTATGACACTTTTATAGCTTTATGTTCTTAAAAATTCTTCCTTAAACAGAGATTTTTTTTCTTAAAGTCACCTATACAGTGTGTCCATAAAGTCATGGTGCACTTTTGACCCGTCACAGGAAAGCAACAAAAGACAATAGAAAGTGAAATCTGCACCAAGTAAAAGGAAAACTCTCCCAGTTTCATACCTATTCAGTGCAGTTCGATGTGGGCTCACACACAGCTTTTTTTAGGGCTCCTTAGGTAGCTATCCCGTATAGCCTCTACAGACTTGTCACTGACTGATGGCCTACCAGAACGGGGTTTCTCCACCAAACTGCCGGTTTCCTTCAACTGCTTATCCCACCGAGTAATGTTATTACTATGTGGTGGCCCTTCGTTATAAGCGCGCTAATATTCACGTTGCACTGTGGTCACGGATTCGAATTTAGCGAGCCACAGAACACACTGAACTTTCCTCTGTACCGTCCACATCTCGACTGGCATGGTCGTGGGCTGCTCCGCTGTATACACGGTGTTATGGCATCATCTGCGCATGCGCACATGCTGACACATCATCCTACAGATACTGGGAGGGTTTTTCTTTTATTTGGTGCAGATTTCACATTTCTGTCATCTTTTGTTGCTTTCCTGTGACCGGTCAAAAGTGCACCATGTCTTTACAGACACACTGTACTTTCTTGAACTTTCTTTTACAGTTTAATTTATTAACGTTTAACTTTTTAATTCATCAGTAATTTCTACAGACCAGAAGTTATTTTGGTGCATTGTGAGAGCCAAATTAGTTTAATTTTTTCACAAATATAGTCATTCGTTGTCCCAATTGATGCTTTACATTGTAGATATAGAAGGGCCTAAAATTATGGGATTATGAGTGAATGTTTTTGCCTTGAATTTTATTTTACTGTTCCTATGTTCTGTGAAATATTTATCATTTTTTCAAATCTGAAAATGAGTCTTTTTAAAATACTGCATTCATTCTGGAATTTGAGATCATGGTCTCTTAAACCCCCTGTGGTGATATTTTCCCTTTTACTTTGGAAATGCTTTTTTGTATTTAGGAATTTTCTCCTTTGAAAATTTGAGTGCATGCCTTTTTTGAGAGAGAGAGAGAAAAAAAGAGAAATAGAGAGAGAAACAGGAAGAGACGAAAAGAAGACAGAGAGTAAGAAGCATTAACTCGTAGTTGCTTCACTTTAGTTGTTCACTGATTGCTTCTCATATATGACTTGACCGAGGAGCTCAAGCTGAGCCAGTGACACTTGATCAAGTTAGCAAGCTTGGGAATATGTTAATGATCTCGTGCTCAAGCTGGTGGCCTCGGGGTTTCGATCCTGGAACCTCAGTGTTCCAGATCACCACTCTGTCCACTGTGCTGCCACCTGTCAGGCTTAAACTTTTTAAATTCAAACATTCCTCAGAATTTCCTATGTAGATCTTTAGGTTTGGGTTCTAACAACATCCATCTTATGCCAGTTTCTGTGGGTATTAAAACTTGGATAAAGCCCTCCCAAAATAAGCATTACTATTTGAAATGTAAATGCCAAATTACTTGTATTTTTTTTATTTCACTCCGCAGGTAACTTTCAAAAACCAGGCCTCTCGTCCTTACTCCTTCTATTCTAGCCTTATTTCTTATGAGGAAGATCAGAGGCAAGGAGAAGAACCGAGAAAAAAGTTTGTCAAGCCTAATGAAACCAGAACTTATTTTTGGAAAGTACAGCAACATATGGCGCCCACTACAGATGAATTTGACTGCAAAGCCTGGGCTTATTTTTCTGATGTTGACCTGGTAAGCAGGTTTACATTGTGCTAGCCATTTTCTGGTTTAAAAGAAATGGTCTTTGCAATATCTTCTAGTAATTTTGTCACTTATTCTAAGTATAATGGGAAGCTGTAAATAGGGGAAGGTGGCATCATATTTGTGTCTTAGAACTATCATTCTAGAATCTACTGAGGAGAATGAATTATACTGTGGGAAGATGGGACGTACTTTGGAGTGGCATAAAAATTGATGAGAAATCCACTCTGGTTCATAAGTGAGAGAGCTCATACTCACAAGATTGATGTCTTCCTTCTCAGGAAAAAGATATGCACTCAGGCTTGATTGGACCCCTTGTAATCTGCCGCACTAACACATTAAACTCTGCTTATGGGAGACAGATGACAGTGAGAGAATTTGCTCTGTTTTTCACTATTTTTGATGAGACCAAGAGCTGGTACTTCAATGAAAACATGGAAAGGAACTGCAGGGCTCCCTGTTACAACCAGATGGAGGATCCCGCTTTCAAAGAAAATTATCGCTTCCATGGTAATATATCCCACACCTAAATGTTAGTCATTGTGAAACGCAGCATGCACTATGCCAAATGAGCCTTGCGCCTGAGACTTGGACATTGTACGAATTGAGAGCATGTGTATAGGAGCGTAACCGTGATAGGAAGCAATATTTTTTATTGTAGTGAAGGAAAAGAAATATGTATAATAGATTTTAACAGCCTTCTCTGTGTTACTTTCTTCAGCAATCAATGGCTATGTAATGGATACTCTACCTGGCTTAGTAATGGCTCAAGATCAAAGGATTCGATGGTATCTGCTCAGCATGGGCAGCAATGAAAACATTTATTCTATTCATTTCAGTGGACATGTATTCACTATACGGAAAAAAGACGAGTATAAAATGGCAGTCTACAACCTCTATCCAGGTTTGTGCTCTTTCTTCTACCTACTGTACTTGTTGAATATTTACTGGAAATGGTTTAGGCCAGGGGTCAGGAACTGATGGCTCATGAGCCAGATATGGCTCTTTTGATGGCTGCATCTGGCTCGCAGACAAATCTTTAATAAAAAAAAATAATGACGTTAAAAATATAAAACATGCTCATGTATTATAATCCATTCATTTCCTACCGCTCATGTTCATGGTTGTGGGTGGCTGGAGCCAATCACAACTGTCCTCCAGGACAACACCAAATTTTTATTGAATAATGCATAACACACATGAGTCGTTGTATGGCTCTCACAGAATTACATTTTAAAATATGTGGCGCCTGACTTGTGGTGGCGCAGTGGATGAAGCGTCAACCTGGAAATGCTGAGGTTACCGGTTCGAAACCCTGGGCTTGCCTGGTCAAGGCACATATGGGAGTTGATGCTTCCAGCTCCTCCTCCCTTCTCTCTCTCTGTTTCTCTCTCTCCCTCTCTCTCTTCTCTCTAAAAATGAATAAATAAAATTTAAAAAAAAAGACTCTCTTTTAAAAAAATAAAAAATAAATAATAAATAAATAAATAAATAAAATATGTGGCATTCATGACTCTCTCAGCCAAAAAGTTTCCCGACCCCTGGTCTAGGCACTGAGAATATGATCAGTGAACAAAGCAGACAAATTTCCTGTTCTCAAGTAACTTACTTTTTCAAGTAACTTTACCCTACAGAAAGATAAAAAATAAATTAGCAAATAAGCATGATAATTTCAGATACAGATAATGTGCTATAAAGAAAATGGAACAGAATAAATGGATAATTAATGTTGTAACATTTTCCTAGGAAAAAAGGGGATTTTTTTCACCTCAAATCCTACATGGCACCAGTAGTTATAGAAGCAGTGATTTGTTTATATCTGTTACCAGTATGTTGATTAAGCACTACTTACAACTTTGATCAAAACACAACTTCATTTTAGTTCTCTACTACCCCTTTAAAACAGATTTAATAGTGGGAATAAACTTGCCCTGTTTCTGCATAAAAATTCTGTTAATACCCATGACTTTTCTGCTTATTCTTATCTTAAATAATAAACAGTCCTGTGATCACTTTACATCACAAATATAATTCATCAGAAATTACAATGTCCACACTAAGATATTTGTAAAAATTCTGAACTTGATTTAACTTGAATCTCTCCTTCCCTAATTTGAGCCTCCATCTGGCTAAAAGCCTGCATTGGGGAAGGGAGGTATGATTGAGTCCTGTGTTTCTCTAGCTTATGCTTACTGTTCTTTCCCACAACTCCTTGCTGACTGCTGCTTTGAAATCCAGCATGGTCAAGGTAAGGGAATGGACAGTTGTTATTTACTTACAACTGGCACCACTGTAGCGAGCAAGCTTCACACTTTGTGCCTCAGCAGGTATTTAAGGCTAGCTCTTCTTGTTGCAGAGAATATTCCAGGGGTTCTTCAGAGACTCCCTTTTTGGACCCTCTATCATTAAATCCCCTTCACCTGGTTCATTCAATCTTTATTTCAGGTAATTGTTCACTTATTCCTCAGTCCCTGATCCTTCACTTCCAGCTTTTTACTGCTGAGGTTACTTCAACCCTCAAGGCAACCTTAATGGACTAGATCTGGGAGGACCTCCCTAACTTTTCTCTCCCAGGGAGCTTGCATCTGGTCAATGAGAAACACACCTGTGGCTCTGAGAAACCCTAAGAGTACAGGTCTAATGCAGTAGCTTCTTCCTGTTTCTACCACCAAAGCATTCTGTTGCAATCTCTCATTTCCCAAAATGGGGGAGCTGTGAGAACTCAATCTCTAGTGCCTCCAACTGTGGGGTCAAATCTCAAGCACTCTGGGTTCCTGAGGTCCAACAGTGGTAGAACTGACTTAGGTAGATCTCTGTTGATATTCTGAATAAGCCAATGTATCTCAGGCTCAATTTTTAGTAAAAAAGATATTTTTGTTCCTTTTGTTTTTGATAAGGTGTTTTTGAGACAGTGGAAATGCTACCATCTAAAGTTGGAATTTGGCGGATAGAATGCCTCATTGGTGAACACCTACAAGCTGGGATGAGCACTCTATTTCTGGTGTATACCAAGAGTGAGTAGCACTGTGGGCAGAGGCTCCATGCCTGCACTCAGCCTACATCTATACAGCTTTTCTCTTTCCTAGAATAGTTGCCTTTGTCAAGAAATAAATATAAGCTCATAGTCATAATTCAATCTGAAGTGAATAAATATTGCTGGTAGAAATCATAAGAGTCTTCAGAGGAGAACAATTATGCTTGAAGCTTTGAACACTTTGAACGTGAAGATCTAAATACAGAGTGAGGCAAAATTGGATTTACAGTTGTGAGTAAATGTAACAGATTATTTTTGTATTATTATTTATTGATTATTTTATTATTTTCCATATGAACAACTGTAAACCTACTTTTGCTCTACCCTGTATTTAACAACTGGTGCTAAATATATATATATATATATATCTTAAATATATATACATTTATATATGAAGAGATATATATAATATATATACATATATGTATATATATACATATACCTCTTCATTTTCACAACTTTGTGCACCTCCAAGATCTCTAAGAGCAAATTTTGAAACTTAATTTTGATTCAACTACTAATGATAACTTACAAATATTGTTTGGAGGAACTTGAGATTTAACCCTAAACAAGTAAGAAAACCACTGGTCTACTCATGTGTAGACCCTAATTTCCTCAGCTAAAAAATGTGAATACTTCTAGTACCTACCTGTTGGGGTGAATTAAATGAGATTATACAGTAAAATGTTTCATACAATTCTTAGCACACAGTAAACCCTAAAAGATACGAGCATTTGTTGGTATTCTCCCATTTCATTGACTTGCATTTGTGAAGCTCAATTTTCTGCACTTCTAGCTATTGTGTTCCCTTCATTTGATTTCAGAGTGTCAGACTCCACTGGGAATGGCTTCTGGCCACATTAAAGATTTTCAGATTACAGCTTCAGGACAATATGGTAAATATTATTTTCTCTCTAAGAACTGGCCTGACATCTTTTTTACTTTTGTTGGAAAAGTTCAGGTAACCACTGTATCTATATCTTCTATTAATTTTACTCCATAGGTACCTCTCAAATCTATTTTCTCTTCATTTCCCACTGTAACAATCCTAATTCAAGCCACCATCACTTCTCACTTGGATAATGCCACTGCCTCCTTAAATGTCTTGCCTTCCTTCAGTATTGCTTCCCTTAAGTCCATTCTCTTCACTATAACAAGAGGCTACACTTTTTTATGAGCAGTGATAGTTAAGCTTGAATAGGATCTATAGAAAGTTCTCAAACATTGTTTTAGAACAGGGTTTGACAAACTGCAGTTTACAGGTCAGTTCTAGCCTGCCACTTGTTTTTGTATGGCCTTCAAGCTAAGAACAATTTTTCTATTTTAAAATGATTGGAAAAATACAAAAGAAGAATAATATGACATAAGGAAATTATATGAAATTCATAAACAGTCTTATGTTAGTACACAGCCACATATGATTTATTAACAATCATATAGCTACTTTCACTCTACAACAGCAGCTAAATAATTACAACAGAAACCAGATGATCTGCAAAGCTAAAATTATTTACTATCTGGCCCTTTACAGAAAAAAGTTTGCCAACCTCTGTTTTATGGGGGGAAATTTTTTTTGTTGTTTTTTTTGTTTTTATAAATTTTTATTAATGTTAATGGGGTTATATCAATAAATCAGGGTACATATATTCAAAGAAAACATGTCCAGATTATCTTGTCATTCATTTATGTTGCATACCCATCATATGGGCGGAAATTTTTAAAATAAAATTTTAAAAATAAAATTATCTTTCTCTAGGTGGAAGAGTAATTTTTCTGCTTCTATATTTACTTATATTTTATTTTTCTAATTTTTCTAATTGTAATGAACATAAATTGCATAATATAGAAATAACAATATTTAGTAGTGCTGGTAACACATTCCAGAATCAGCTAATTAGAAGTGCTAATGATCCACAAAATTATTAAATTTTTGGAAATAAAAAGAACAAGAGCAAGCAAGAAAAAAAACACTTAAGTAGTTAATAATTGATACTACTGTACTTTATGCCTTTATCTTCTTCACAGCTAGGATTAACCTTTCTCAAGAGAGTAATTTTATTCCTAAGTGTCTAGAACCAACCCAGTTGAATCTAATCTCTCTCCCCTTTCTTGGGCAAAGGACAGTGGGCCCCAAAGCTGGCCAGACTTCATTATTCTGGATCAATCAATGCCTGGAGCACCAAGGATCCCTTTTCCTGGATCAAGGTTAGAAAATGTGTCACATATTTCTCTTGCAAGCTGATAGCACTATACATCTATTTTATACATTTTCATCAAACTCCCGGTAACAGATGAGGAAAGAACTCAGGAATAGAATTGAGCATGCTAAATGTGTTCTATTTAGGTGTTTTTAATCCTTCTACTGGAATTAGAACATCTGAATACTTTCTACAATATTGAACTCACCACCTCCCAAGATCGTGTACTCTATTATTAGATGCTTCCAACTGCCTAGGTGTCCTGTGGTCCTCCAATCTCTTTATTTAAAAAAAATAGGCTCAATCTCCCATTACCCAAGCCAAGAGAATGTGACTTACTTATTTTAGAGAGTTGAATCCATCTTCTTCACAAATTCAATACCACTGGGTAGTAGAAAACACCTACTGAAGTTAGTCTAATCTTGTGAACTAACTTGGAGCCAAGAGCTGAAACAGTGTTTTTAAAATTTTTTTTATTTATTCATTTTAGAGAGGAGAGAGAGAGAAAGGGGGGGAGGAGCTGGAAGCATCAACTCCCATATGTGCCTTGACCAGACAAGCCCAGGGTTTCGAACCGGCGACCTCAGCATTTCCAGGTCGACACTTTATCCACTGCGCCACCACAGGTCAGGCACTGAAACAGTGTTTTTAGATTAACTCAATTTCTTTTTAAATGACTCAGTCTCTCAGATTTTCTCATTTCTCTATTTCCTCCAGAGCAGCACTGTCCAATAGAAATATAATGCAAACCACATGTGTAATTTTACATTTCCTAGTAGTAACATTATAAAAGAAACATGTGGTCCTGGCCGGTTGGCTCAGTGGTAGAGCGTCAGCCTGGCATGCAGGAGTCCCAGGTTTGATTCCTGGCCAGGGCACACAGGAGAAGCGCCCATCTGCTTCTCCACCCCTCCCCCTCTCCTTCCTCTCTGTCTCTCTCTTCCCCTCCCGCAGCCAAGGCTCCATTGGAGCAAAGTTGGCCCGGGCACTGAGGATGGCTCCTTGGCCTTTGCCTCAGGCGCTAGAATGGCTCTGGTCGCAACAGAGCATCACCCCAGATGGGCAGAGCATCACCCCCTGGTGGGCATGCCGGGTGGATCCCGGTCGGGCGCATGCGGGAGTCTGTCTGACTGCCTCCCCATTTCCAACTTCAGAAAAATAAAAAATTAAAAATTAAAAAAATATATAAAAGGAACATGTGAAATGCATTTAATATTATATTTTATTTAACATGATACATACAAAAATATTATGTCAATGTGTGGTCAGTCATGAGTGTGACCCCTTCAAGGGCATACACATGGGAACTTCTGAGTCCCTTTCATGCCACATGAGAGCTGAAGTCAACTTGGAATTGCCAATGCAATCTCTCTGCCTAATCATAAGGGTAGGTTCCTTCTAGAGCCCAAACAGGAAAAGGGAGAAAACTTTTCTGCTTCCACCTTTGTTCTCAACCTAACATGCCTCACACCTCTGGTACTTACAGCCTGCAGTGAGACTAATGTACACATTTTACCACTTACTTCCCACCACTCCATCCACTCCTCATAATGTACCAACTTTCTTCTTTCTCTTCTTTGTTGGCTGAGAACATTCCCTTACATATTATTTTCTTTTGTGAGATGGCATCTGTTCTTTTATTTTTCCTGAGATTAAATTAATAAGTAAGAGTCCAGGAAAAAAAACTGACTTACTGCCTGACCAGGTGGTGGCACAGTGGACACGGAGTGTTGGATTGGGACACAGAGGACCCAGGTTCAAAACCTCGAGGTCACCGACTTGAGCGTTGGCTCATCAGCTTGAGCATGGTATTGCTAGCTTAAGCATGGGATCATAGACATGACCCCATGGTCACTGGCTTGAGCTGAGAGGTTGCTGGCTTGAAGCCCAGGTCGTTGGCTTGAGCAAAGGGTCACTCGCTCTGCTGGAGCCCCCTAGTCAAGGCACATGTGAGAAAGCAATCAACGAACAACTAAGATGCCACACAAAGAATGGATTCTTCTCATCTCTCTCCCTTCCTGTCTGTCTGTCCCTATCTTCCCCTCTCTCTGTCTCTGTCTCTGTAAAAAACAAAAAAAGAAAGAAAAGAAACTGACTTACCAGTAAGCAGATGCAAAGAACACATCTGTTTATATCACATCAGCTTCCAGAGAGCTACATCGGCTTATCTTTTTTTGTTTGACGTAATTTGAAGGGACTGTTCATTAATCCCTATGTATTTTTGTTTGTATCTTTGTTTGTGAGGCTGCCAAACTACATGTTCTCACCTTGTATTTCTGTGGCTATTACTTTCATTAGACCTTACATATATCCTTGTGTAGTGGACGTTTTAATATATTTGGCTGCCCTTCATCTGTTCTATGTACTTATTTTTGTCATAGCATCCTCATGTCCATTTGGGGCATTATATCTCCCTCACTGGACACAACCTGATAAGACTAGTAGAGTGTTTTTTTTTTCATGTCAAAGAATCCTGAGTGATATACTCTGTTAAGATTCTGCTCATTAGATTTGGCACATTGTTCTAGTTTGCCATGATTCTGTCTCTCAAAGTATTTCCTAGTTTTCCCAATTTCGCATAATTTACTGACTTCCTCACTCAACTTTTTTTATATATTAGCAAAGTTATGAAATAGCCAGGGCTTTCTTACTATGTGCTTAAAACAAAGCAAGCTATTAAATCCTCACCACAACCTTATGGGGTAAATGTTATTATCATCTTCTTTTCAAATAAGGAAGTTGAAGCATAGAAAAGTTAGATAAGTTGCCACAAGTCATAAAGCCAATAAGTGGCTGAGCCAAATCCAAATCTGATAGTTGGTCACACAGCCTTAATTCATAATCATTATACTGTACCATTTCTAGAATGCTCCCATTAGGCTAATCACCTATTAACTACCATTATTTATGCATGGAAATTGAAACAGTTATAAATTTACCTAATTGTATTGTCATCCAATCTGAATTAAATCACCTGATATTTAAGGTGTTTTTGCCACCTGTCTTACTTAAGTCCACATACACATTTTCTTGATCTGGTAACTTTAAAGAACAAAGAAATTTAATAGTTATGTGTGGTGCCAGGTGGTACTAGAATTATCAGGGGGATCATTTCATAAATTATCTAAGTGTTGAACCACTATGCTTTATGCCTGAAACTAATATAAAATAATATTGAATGTCAACTGTAATTGAAAAATAAAAAAATTAAAAGCAATAACAAAAAATGGTTCCAGAGAGCCAGCAGGCAGGAAGTTGGAGTTGAGGAGAGTTGCTGATAGGGAGGAGAGTTGGGGTAGCCATCTATTCTAGGGAGAAGACCTGACAAGTGCACAAAAGCCAGGCTACCAGGCATGAGAACACTGGGCTGACTTGAGAAGCATTGGGTTACCAAGACCAGGCAATCAGCAGCAGGCAGTCAGCAAGCTCCATGGAGATGTCCAGCTGTAATGTTTGTATTTGTACGCTATGCGACTCATTACCACCTTGCTTACTTCCTCATAGAGATGTGTCTTGCTGTCACACTCAAATATTGGGCTGGACACATAGGTAGAAACATTAAATCTGCAATTGCCAAATTGCTCCAACATTCCAATTATAATGTAGAAGAGGCACAACAAGAAGATGAAGTAGATAACATTGGTAATTTGCCAAGAATTCATCAGTTACAGAATGTAAGTGGAAAAACAGTCTGGCAAGGCTTTATTAAAACTACTACAAGGGGATGACCAGTGGTGGCACAGAAGAAAGAGCACCCACCTGGAATGCTGAGGTCCCATGTTCAAAACCCCGAGGTCTACAGCTTAAGTGTGGGCTCACTGACTTGAGCACAGGGTTGTTGGCTTGAGCGCTGTATTATCAACATGATTCCAGGGTCACTGGCTTGAACCCAAGATCACTGGCTTGAGCAACAGGGTCACTGGCTCAGATGGGGTCACTGACACCCCCAAGGTCAAGGCATGTACAAAAAACCCTCAATGAACAACTAAAGTGAAGTAATTACGAGTTAATGCTTTTCACCCTCTCCTCTCTCTCTCTCTCTCTCCCTCTCTCTCTCTTTCTCTCTCAAAGCAAAAAAAAAAAAAAAACTACTAGGCTGACCTGTGGTGGTGCAGTGGGTAAAGTGTCAACCTGGAATGCTGAGGTCAGTAATTCAAAACCCCGGGCTTGCTCAGTAAAGGCACATACAAGAAGCAACTACTATGAGTTGGTGCTTCCCACTCCTTCTCCCAACCCCCACCTCTCTCTATCCTCTTTCTAAAATCAATAAATTTTTTTAAATCTTTTTTTTAAAAACTACTAGAAGGTACAATAGTCAGTAGTCCAAAAAAAACTTCTCATATGCTTCATGAAGAAAAAGTAAAGCCAATTCAACAAAAGAATGATTTTTATACCTGGTATTTTCAATTGTTTATGGCATGAGACCAAGAGAAAAAATGAAGTGTTTTCATTGGAAATACCATCTAACTTGGGAAAAGACAGTACTGTAGCCTGGCCTGTGGTGGCACAGTGGATAGAGCGTTGACCTAAAATGCTGAGATCACTGGTTTGAAGCCCTGGGCTTGCCTGGTCAAGGCATATATGACAAGCAACAAGCAAGCAATGAACAACTATACTGAAGCAAATTTTAACTGATACTCCTCACTCCCCCCATAAAATCAATAAATAAAATCTTAAAAAAAACAAAACAGAAATGTAGCTTTTGAAGACTTTCATACTTTGTTCTGTTACCCTGCTTCATTTTTCTCCTGCACTCATCACTACTTGGTGCTGTAAACAAAAACATGTATATAATAGATAGTATATCTCTCCAACTCAAAAGTATGTTCCATGAGGGCAGAACTTTTTTTTCTTGCTCACTATTGTATTCCTGGGACCTAGAACAGTGCTTGGAACATAACAAATAAAAAAACACACTGTTTGAATGAATGAATGAATGAATGAATGAATGAATGTTACAGTCAATTGAAGGAGACAGTTATTAAGCAAAAGAGTCATGACCAGTCCAATCGAGTGTGCCAAACAACTGTGAGGAGTAAGTTTGACTTGCTTGTTAAGGCAATAACTAATGCCAAAATTCCTGTAGTGGATATCCCTTTTAATGTTTGCATGGTCCATGCCCTCTTCTTTAAATCTAACCATTCCTTACCACTCTGCCATTTTTCACTCATTAATTCCATAAAATTTGCTAAGCATCAGTATTATAGCAGATGCCATGTCAGGTGCTAGGGTTAGAGAGAATATAAAAGCTAGCATTTATTGTTTAGTATGTGTCAGGCACTGAACTCAGCAGCACATTACATGTATTAATTCTTTAATCCTTCTGGTAACCCTTTGAGATAGACACCATTATTATCTCCACTTTACAGATAAAGAAGTTGAGAAACAAGGGTTAGGTGATTCAAACAAGTCCATCACCTTTAGGATCTCAGTGCCTTAAGGAAGGCAGATAAGCAAACAAACCTTTATAATATGGTACAATAATTTGTTATAATGAAGTCATTGTACAAAATGAAATGGAAGCGTAGAAGAAGCAGCATGAAATTTATCTGTGTACGTCAGGAAAGGCTACCTAGGAGAAATGGTTTCTGGACTAACATTTGAAGGAGGGATAGGACTTTATCACTAATAGAAATGTTAAGGTAGGGACTGGTCTGGAGGGAGGGGAGAAAATTGGAAACTGGCTTTGACTAGGCTGGATATGGGCAAAGGACTAGGTTATGTGGATTTATATGTGCAGCACAAAAGATATAAGTAGAGGAAATGGGGCCTCAATTATTTCAAAGTGTTCTGGTTTTACAGATAGGCTGGAAACTCAATAAATACCTTCCCTACTCATTCCCATCATATACCCCACAGCTTCACACACACACATTTCAACATTGGTATCTACTTCACCTGCACATCCAAGGTAATACTGGCTATCTGTGTCAATGTAGATTCTTCTTAAACTAATAATTAATTTTAAAGGTAGTACATACATTTAAAATAAAGTGTTGTTTTAATTGGCAGGTGGATCTGTTGGCACCGATGATTATTCACAGTATCATGACCCAGGGTGCGCGTCAGAAGTTCTCCAGCCTCTACATTTCTCAGTTTATCATCATGTATAGTCTTGATGGGAAGAAGTGGCAGAGTTATCGAGGGAATTCCACTGGGACCTTAATGGTAGGTAATTAGTCCTTTCACCAAAAAAAAAGAAGAAGAAAAAATGCATTAATCTTTTAAAGAACTTTTGACAGGTTTAAGATATGCATAATAGGAGTGATTATGGATATATGGACAAAAAAGTGGTAGTATCAAGGATCTCATAGGTAATAAAAATGAAGAGGTGCTCTATTGACAGAAATATGTGATTCAGGACTGGGTTTTGATAAGATTGTCAGTTTGCTTGTGGATATTCTAAGTTTGAGGTGACAGTAGGGCAATCAGTTTAAATGTCCAGAAGGCAGAAGATGAGAGGATTGAGTTTAGAGGGCAAAAACATGAATGAAGGTAAAATAAAGATTTGTAGCTTTCAGGTCCTGGCCGATTGGCTCAGTGGTACAGTGTTGGCCAGGTGTGTGGAAGTCCCAGGTTCAATTCTGGGTCAGGGCACACAGGAGAAGCGCCCATTTGCTTCTCCACCCTTCTCCCTCTCCTTCCTCTCTGTCTCTCGCTTCCCCTCCCGCAGCCAAGGCTCCATTGGAGCAAAGATGGCCCGGGCGCTGAGGACAGCTCCATGGCTTCCGCCTCAGGCGCTAGAATGGCTGGGTGGAAATGAAGCAAAGCCCCAGATAGGCAGAGCATTGCCCCCTGGTGGTCATGCCGGGTGGATCCCGGTCGGGCTCCTGCAGGAGTCTGACTGCCTCTCAGCTTCTAACTTCGGAAAAATACAAAAAAAAAAAAAAAAGATTTGTAGCTTTCACAAAAAGAGATAAGTGAAAACTTAGGAAATGATGAATTCTTTAGAGGTGAGCTTAAGACCCTTAATTAAACAAACTTAAAACCTTAGCATCATCATCTACTCTTCCCTCGCTTTTACGCCCTCTAATGAATCGATCCACAAATCCAGCCAATTCTTTGTGCTCCCTCTCATGTCTCTTCTGTTTCATAATACTGCTATAAGTATAGCCCAGGGCTCCACCACCTCACAATTGACCTATTATGTAACATTCCTAACTAGTCTCTTCTCTAATAAAGCTGCACATCATTTTAGGGATAATCATCTTACCATTTCATTACCTAAAATCTTTCAACCTCTCCCTCTTGTCTTCAGAATAAAGTTCAAAGTCCTCAAATGGCCCTGTGCAAGATAATTTCTCTTTGCCCATTTAGATCCATCTTCCTGCATCCCTACCTTGCTCCTTGTTCTGGGAGCCTTATCTGTGTAAATACATTAACAAAGTACCTTATCCTCTGGCTTTTGATTGGGCTTCAATGGAAAGAAATCAGAGGAAAATAAGATCAAGGTATTTATTCTCCTGGCTCCCTCCTTGTAAAGGATTTGTCTATATCTCTACACTGAAGGTCACTGCTCCTCTCAAAATGTCTTTCTCTACCTGTTCCAGTTATTATTGCTGATAACCAAACCACCCAAAAACTTAGTGTTGTAAAACAATCATTTTGTTTTGTTCATGTATTCTGTGGGTCAGGGCCTTGAACAGGGCATAGCAGGGATGGCCTGTCTCTGTTCCACAATATCTGGGACCTCAGCTGAGAAGTCTGGACAGCTAGGGGCTGGGATCATTTGAAAGTATCTTCACTTGCATATTTGGTGGTTGGTACTGACTAACCTAATTAGGACAGCATCTGAGGCTGTTGACTGAAGTAACTTTATATGGCCTCTCCTTGAGGCCTGGGCTTCTCACAGCATGACAGTTTCAAGGTAGTTAGACTTCTTACATGGCATCTTAGGGACTCTAAGTGTGAGTGTTTCAGCTAACAAGATGGAGACTATATCACCTTTTCTGACCTACTCTTCTAAAACACATAGCATCACTGCCATAACATTCTATTGGTTATAAGCAAGTCACACATTCATTAAGGTTCAAGAGGAAGGGACATAGACCCCACTTCTCAATAGAAGGAATGTAAAGAATTTGAGGTCATTTTTGTAAACCACTACAATAATCTACCCAATTCTCTCCTTTAGGATTCTGCTCCCCCTCTTGTCCCTCCAGGCCTAGAAATGGTAATACTTTCCCCCACCTGCCTATCTAGTACCTTTATTAAACATTCCTCAAATTATCCTAACTTGAATGTTACCTGTTTCTTGTTGAAACCCTGTCTCATACAACAGTTGATGCCAGACATAGCCCCAGTAAAGAGTCCTCAAAATGGAATGCTAGAATTATATTGTTGATATATTCAAGGAACATAGGTATAATTTCCTTGTTTGGGGAGAAGGTTGGATGTACATGACATGTGGTGGCATCACAATTTCTTATATTACCACCAGTGATACTATAGGACAAGCTACAAATGGTGAGGAAAACACTAGGAAATTAAATTGACAGTGGCATTTAGTTACTGTGGCAACAACTGTAGTGTCACCTGATTGTTGAATGATTTGTCTTCTTTTTATGGCACACATGGGGGAAAATTAATTAAATGTTATGAATATATATAAAGAAGAGCATCCTTGAATATACATGGAGAATCAGGACACACCCATGGAGTTCTGGAGGAGTCTTTCATATCCTGTGGTTGTAGGCAGGTAGTTGGACTGAAGACCAAGTCTAGGGACTGAGTACATGAATTGCAGAGTTGCAGAGACAATTAAATTCTCACTCCCATGAGGACTATTAGGCTACTAGGGTAAGGGCACTGCTGGAAAGGAGTAGAGCTCTGAGACCTGAGATAGGTACATTTAGGTAGGCAAGAATGAGGCTAAGAATTGCAAACCTCCAAATTCCCCTGAACCTCCTTTCCCTAAGGAGGCAACTTTTCCCCAATTTCTGAAGCAGTCATCCTTTCTCTACATAAGTCTTTCAGTGGCTACACCTGGAATTGTTGACTAGGGCTCCTGTATGGCCGCTACCAAACCCAGATGAATCATGGGAAAATGACAGATCATCACAAATTTAATCAGGTGGTGATGACAAAAAATTGCAAATTCCAGACCTGGTATCTCGTCTGGAACAAATTAACGCAGAACCAGGCACCTGATATGGAACTATTGATCTGAAAAAATGTCTTTTTATCCTCATTGATAAGCAAAATCAGAATATATTTCCATTATGAAGTAGGAACAAAAGTATTAACTTTACTGTTCATGCCCCAGGGTGATGCCAGCTTATTTTTTCTTTGTCATAATATAGACCAAAGTGACTCCAAACATCTTGACACCCAAAAACACATCATACTGGTCAATTACATTGATGACATTGTGCTGACAGGACCTGTTAAACAATCTAAATGTTTTTATAATTGATATATTACTGTACATTCCCACAGACACACAGTCATATGTGTGTGTGTATATATATATATATAACAAATTAGCCGATTTTGTTCTTGACTTTAATAGGAATGGATCCCATATTTTACTGTTCAGTATTATGTTCATTGTTAGTTTCAAACTAATACTTTTTATCATGTTTTGAAAGTTTCCTTCTATTCTTACTTTATTTGGAATGGCTGCAGAATTTCATCAAATGTTTTTTGATCATCTTTGATATGATCACATTTCTTCTTTCCTATTGTCAAATTATACTTAAATTCAATGGTGTGCTGGAAGATGTTTAACTACTAGCCCTGGGACAAAGTGCAGGGGAGGAGCTCTTAGGGAGTAAGACTTTATCTCTTGCATTTGCTGATTTGTATGAATGTAAATACTCCCATCACACCCAGTTCCAAGCTGCTGGTGTAATGTCACTGAATGCAGAGTTTGGAACACATGAGCACAACTGGCTCTCACAAGCTGAGGAAACTGCTCTCAGTCATCATTTAAAACTTATCTGGATCAGGCCCTGGCCGATTGGCTCAGTGGTAGAGCGTCGGCCTGGCATGCAGAAGTCCCGGGTTCGATTCCCGGCCAGGGCACACAGGAGAAGCGCCCATCTGCTTCTCCACCCCTCCCCCTCTCCTTCCTCTCTGACTCTCTCTTCCCCTCCCGCAGCGAGGCTCCATTGGAGTAAAGATGGCCCGGGCGCTGGGGATGGCTCCTTGGCCTCTGCCCCAGGCGCTAGAGTGGCTCTGGTCGCAACAGAGCGACGCCGCAGATGGGCAGAGCGTCGCCCCCTGGTGGGCAGAGCATCGCCCCCTGGTGGGCATGCCGGGTGGATCCCGGTCGGGCGCATGCGGGAGTCTGTCTGTCTATCTCCATTTCCAGCTTCAGAAAAATACAAAAAAAAAAAAAAAACTTATCTGGATCAAATTTGCTAGTATCCTATTTAGAACTTTTCTATCTATACTAATCAATAAAATTGGTTTACCATTTTAGGGGCTCTATTTATCAGGTTTTGGCATAAGAGTTATACTAAAACTTGAAAGTAAAGTATAAAAGTTTTCATTTTTTTTCCATTAAACCATTGCTCTAAAATAGTTTAATTAATGTAATAATAATGTTTAATGAAAGTTAGATGGAAAAGCCACTTCAGCCTTGTGCCTTAAAGTGGTAGATACTTAACTGTTGGCATTCTTATTTTCTTACCTGTAATTAATTGTTGTAAATGTGTAGAGTCCTATCTTCCTTCTCACACTATATATCTATATACACAATATACATATACATATACGTATATATATGTATATGTGTGTGTGTATGTGTGTGTGTATATATCTTTTTCCCCGTTTATCAGACTTAGCGGGTGTTTGTCTGTTTTTTTGATGTTCAAAGAATCAACTCTTGGTCTTAAAATCAAACAAATTTTAAGGTGTTGTTTTGTAATTCATTAATTTCTGTTCAAAACTTTAAAAATTGTCTTTCATTTTTGGTTTATTTTTTGTCTTTTAGAACCTGTAGTTGAATGTCTAGTTAGTTCACTCATTTTTTATCTTGTTCAATGATAATGATAAAATAGTTACTACTCTCATAAGGGTCATTCTCTTAAGTCAGTGGTCGGCAAACTGTGGCTCACAAGCCACATGCAGCTCTTTGGCCCCTTGAGTGCGGCTCTTTGGCCAGCTTAGGAGTACCCTAATTAAGTTAATTAAAATGTACCTACCTATATAGTTTAAGTTTAAAAAGTTTGACTCTCAAAAGAAATTTCAGTCATTGTACTGTTGATATTTGGCTCTGTTGACTAATGAGTTTGCCGACCACTGCCTTAAGTTATTAACTACAGTTGACCCTTGAACAACTCAAGGGCGTTGGGGTGCTCAAGGCCCAAGAAGGTGGAAATCTGCTTATAATTTAAGATGGCCCTCCACATATGTGAATTTCCAATGGCCAGTTGACCCTTGAACAATATGGGTTTGAACTACATGGATCAATTTAAAATATCTGAGTATAAGTGCACCAGCATGGTTCAAGTGTCAACTGTACTCTGTTCTAGTTTCCAGCAAAGGGGTGAGCAAACTAGAACTCATAGATTTGGACTACAATCAGCTTTTGTATGGGCTGTGAGTTAAGAATGGTCTTTACATGTTTAAAGTTTGCAAAAACAAAGAAAACTGCAACAGAGACCATTTGTGGCCTGAAAAGATTAAAATATTTCCATCTGATCCTTTACAGAAAGTTGGTGGACTGGTAGTTTAGTCTAATGGCAGTAGAGATATCTACAGTTAATATAACCAGAACCCCTCCTTCCCAGAGCTTGACAAATTTATAAATTTCAGTCTAAGTAATCTCCCAGTGTGGTGGTTCTCAAATGTTTTTATATCTTTGTACCATTCACATACAAAATATCTTTTTTTTCTGTGAGTCATAAAAGTTTTATTTTTCATAATCAATATTTCTCACCATAGCAGTCTCTTATAAAGGGGGAAAGGGAGAACCCCCAACACACTTTAAAGATCAGTGATTCAAGTTTACAATATTTTGAATGTTAATTTTGAATTGTCAATGAACATTTCAATAATGCAGATCTTTCCCTCTGGTTTTCAAGTTAAAAAGAAGATTTTAAAATATTTTTATTCATGTTAGAAATCAGTATTAATTTTGATATTTAGTCAATATGTAAGAAAAAGAACTGTCAAAATCACTGAACTCTGTCCTTGACTCAGATACCAAACTATGAACTTTCCAAGGGACATACATAAATGTGCCGATGGCAAATGGAAAACAACCTTTAGTGTTTCTTAAAATTACTTGTATACCTAACCTCTCTGGTAACCCCTCCACCAACCTACTCAAAGCAAGGAGTTTAGATCAGAGGCCTATGGGGGATTTTTCTTAAGCCCAAATCCAAATACTATCACCAGTCGCATTACATAACTCCCAAGCATTCATGTTATAAGACAGTAAAGCAGCCAGCCAGGCCCACAGCCCAGGTTAAGAAGAATATACAAAAAAAAAAAAAAAAAAAAAAGCAAAAGCACAAAGGAGCATGCACCCTTACCACTTTTGCAATAAATTGAACTAGGTTTTTAGGGTGTCAAAGGACCCTTCCTAGAAGCCAAGTGAAAGCAAAAGAATGATGGCTCAATCTGTCTCAAAATGGGCATATCCTGTACTTCCTTACCTATTGCTTCAACACTGTTGAAACAGAAGCAGAAAAGAATACCCCAAAAGTCCCACCCATATTGAGACACTTAACTGATAGTAATAACCATCCACATATTCCCCCAAGAAAATATACAACAAAAATTTACCCTCAAAATGTGTCCCCAAAAGATTAGTACTGTGTAGAACCTCGGCCTAAAAGATGCATTTTCCAAAGCTGAATGATAGAGAATGAGATTATACTCTTAAGAGCTCTCATTATCACTCTCAAAACTGTAAAGAAAGTAAAATTGAATTTTAAAAAACAGCTAAATGGGTTTGCATGGAACATTTGGATCAGAGTCTTAGAAATTCAGTGATTTAAAATGGAATTCCATCCTGGTTTTGGGGAACAAGGACACTGGTTTGCACATACATGATCAATCACACAACACCAAAGAACCATGCTGATTTTACATATTTAAGTTAAATAAGTTGCAGAAAGATCCCTACTACAAATAAAAAATGGTCCTGTGGATTACAGGTACCTCTCAGGATAGAACCATGATTTTCTATGCACATCTAGCACATTTTCATTGTACCCCCCTCCTCAATCCACACCCCAGCCCTACCTTGCACCAGACACATTTGTATTGTAACAAAGTAACAAGCCTATCACAAATTATCTCTGTAGATCCATTGCCTGGTATAGCCCACACACTAGGCACACTATCAATTTCAAATTGATGAATACACTTTGGAACTAAAAAACAATTATTTCTGCTTTATGCCTCCTGACAGGTCGGTAAGTTATACCCATTTTATAGATGAAGCAAACCTAAATCACAAGTTAGGAGTATTGGAATAACTTTATCATGGACTTATGGCTATAGCAACGACTGTAAAAATCAAATGATTCCTATGAATACATATGGGGCAGATAAAACAGGAGAAATTAAGTGATCTAATAGCCAGATATAGCAATATGCCAAGAAATTAGTCATTATTTTTTAAAAATCACATAGCTTGAGTATTTAGACAGCTGTGCAAAATAAAATCCTGAAAACAAAACAAAGATGGGGGGATCGTGGCAACTTGATTATAAGAGCAAAGGAATAAAATAATTTTCATTCTTATGTTGCAGTTTTTGAGAAATGAGCCATGTGCTGTACTTAGTTCCTATCATATTGGTTTCCCCCCCTCCCACTATTATAGAAATAAGTCTTTGGGATGCAGGTAATTTTCAACTAAATTCATATGGTGGCAAGAGGAATAAGCTAAACAAAGAACTGCTGTGATCCATTTTTTTCCCCCCAAGTGCAAGACAGATATGCATGAGGTCTGGTAACAAGCAAAAAGTCACTTGGTTAGTGTGAGTTATCAGATCCCATGTCCTGAGGGGGAGATGGTTTCTTGCAGAACGAGGTGAAGGAGCTGGTTCTGCTCCGCACTCAACAGCGGCCACATCTCCACCTGCAGCGATTTGACAGCTTCCGTGTCCTTTTCGTGGGTAGCCATGACTAAGGACTGAAGTAGCAGGAAGAGCTCCTCGGGAAGCTGGCCACTGGTCTCCTGCCCGTGGCTGTCGAAAGCCTCCCAGGAGTACTTCTCCAGAGTGTGAGCGTGCTCCGGGAGGAGCTTGGCTGGTGGTGGTTGCAGGAGCAGCAGCAGCAGCACGCGGGACACCTCGCAGCGGACCAGGACGTCCGAGAAGGCGCCCAGGACTGCAGGAGAGGGTGCGGCCGCAGAGCCGGCACTCGGAGGGAGCATCGAGGCCTGCAAGGCTGGGGCCGAGCCGGGTCCATGCTGGAGGCCAAGAGGCTGAGATTGTACTTGAGACTGTGGCTGCAGCGGAAGCGGAGGTGGCGGCTGCACCGGGTGGCTGCCATACTCCCGCGCCAGGCGCTGCATACGCGTGAAGACCTCTAAGGCGCCATTGTAGTCGCGCGCCAGCAGCTGGCAGGAGGCCGCATCGCCGAGCGCCTGCAGCGCGGCCAGTGGCAGCTGAGGCAGCTGCAGCTGGGCGGCGCGCTGAAAGTGGCCCGCGGCTGAGGCTGGTTGACCCAGGTCCCGTAGGGAGGCGGCCAGCTCCAGGCAGAGGGCAGCTGCGGCAACAGGTTGGCCCAACTCAAGGTGCACACGCACTGCGGCACCGAGGGCGCTGGCAGCAGCCTGCAGCGGCTCTCCGTAGGCAGCGGGGCAGAGCAGGCGCTGGCGCGCGTCGCGCTCCTGCCGCAGGAAGAGGCGGGCGGCCTCGGTGAGCGCCAGAGCTTCCCCAGGCCCGTGGAAGAGCGCCTGATGGCAGCGCGCAACCGCCAGCTGGCACCAGGCTGCATACGGCAGGCACTCCTGCGCGCGCAGCTCGCGCCCCAGCTGTCCGAACTGCTCGCCGGCCTCCGCTACATTCGGCTTCCGTAGGAACCGTTTCTTCAGCTTGTTCGACACCTGGCGGTACCTGGCCAGGAAGTCCCCAGCCTCAGGACCCAGGCCCGCGCCGCCGCCAAGCCCGCTTGCTGACGCCGCCATGCTCCCAGCCCAAGCACTTCCGGGCGCGCTTACGCAGCTGGGTGGACGTGCGGGTGCTGGCTGCTCGCTGCGACGTGCCTGGCGTCCAGCTCGCTTAGGCCACCGTGCGACCGCGCCTGCACCAAAGCCCCGCGCCCCCTCGTTGCCTTGGTGATATGCAAACTATCGCCCTCCTGGGATGTGACCTGCCCTGATATAAAGAGCAAAAACAAATCACGGATCCCGGGGCAGAGTGTAACCAGGCGCCCTCTGTTGCTAGGTGACAGCTTGTTTACCAAGGTTGCTAGGGTGTCGCCTACCATTTTTACCCATAATGAGCCAAAACTAAATTTGTGATTCTACGTGACCCTAATTTCAAGTTTTCATCTTTCTTCTTTATTACCCCCCCATCATGCCTCAATCTTCCTGTCAAAGCCCCATTAGAGTCATGCCAGCCGTTCTTTCAACCCCTCTATCCAGCAAGCACCAGGTTGGCATTGCACATTCACTCTATCACGATCCCTTGGTCATGGTCTTGCACTCCACTGCAATGACCACCATCCTTCTGAGTACTTTACCGGGCTCTGACTTGCTCAGAGGCAATGGAGGAGTCCTCCATACCCCAGCATCGCCTCCACCCCAGCCAGCCTCTCCCACCCAGGGCCAACCTCTGCACTGTCCCCATGAGAGGCCATCCCCTCCTGTCGTCCCTGACTCCACGCCCACCCCCAGGAAGACACCACTACCACCCGCATTCCTCCAGTGAGTTATTTCCCACAACCACCCCCTACACAAAGGGACTGAAACAGGCATGTGGGTTTCTTTAAACAATTTATTTTCAATGACTTTAACCAAGGCACCAGACAGCCTGGGCTGCGGGGCTGTGAGCGGGCCTGGCATCCTAGGGGGGAGGCCCCAGGGAACCCGCGTCACGTTGGGCAGCTACTCGGAGCCAGGGGCCACCTGGGAGATGGTAGCGCTTCCCAGGAAGGCGTTGAGCAGTGGGTTGTTGTGGATCACCATGTCCAGAAGCTGTGGAGTGATGCGTCTGTAGCCAAGTTTCTGGGCTTCGTCGCCTGCCAGCTCCAGGACCGTGGCGGTGAGGTACTCGATGATGGCCGCCAGAAAGACTGGTGCAGACGAGCTCAGGCGCTGGGAGTAGTGGCCTTCCCGCAGGAGACGCTCCAGATGACTCACACAGAAGGACAGCTCAGCTCTGACGGTGCGGGCGCAGGTACCGGTCCGCCTGTTGGGACGGGACGACCCTCTACGGCTCCTTCGTCCGGACATGCTGCGCGTCGTGTGCTCCGACAGGCCTAGTAGCTCTGCTGTGCGCTGGGGTGTGCTGCAATATGGTGGTGCCGTCAAGTTCTGTTAGGTGCCGTTAGGAGGCGTTAGGGGCCGTTAGGGGCCGTTAGGTGCCGTAAGGTGCCGTTAGGTGCCGTAAGGTGCCGTAAGGTGCCGTAAGGTGTGAAGCGCCAGTTGGTCCCAACGTCCAAAGAAAACCAGTAAGCAGGCCCTGTGCATCTAGCAGCCATGAGTCAACGCCTTATTGGTCGAGGCATAAATTCTGTGAGGTTACTGCTTTCCTATTGGCCCCGGCGCACCAGCTTAGGCCTGCAAATAAATGGCGCTGGTAGCAGCCTGCTCATCCTGCTCACTGGACCCTCTTTTTGAGGGAACTCTCACTTTCCACCAGAGGGGCAATTTGTGGAGGGAAAAAAACAACAAATGTGTACAATCCAGTGACACCAGGTAAACAATGGTGGTTGTGGACAGCCATCACAACTATCTACTTCCAAAACGTTGAACCCCCCCCAAAAAAAGAACGCCTGTGCCCGTCAGGCAATCAGTCCTCACTGCACCCTCCTTTCCCCACCCCCCACCGCAACATCCCCTCTCCTCCTACCCTGGACCCCAGGCAACCACAAACTTTATTTCTGTCCATAAAGGTTTGCCTGTTCTGGAAACTTCCTAAAGAAGGAAGGAAGTCTGCAATAAATAGATGGCCTTTTGCACCTGGCTATTTCCACTAAGCATAATGTTCTCATTACAATTTATTCATGTGCTAGCATGAATCAGCATACGTCGTTCCTTTTCATGACTGAATAATATTCCATTGTATTGATAGGCTACATGGTGTGCATCCATTCATCACTTGATGTATGTTTGTGTAATTTCCACCTTTTGGCTATTGTGAGTAGTGCTGCAATGAACATTCCTGTACAGGGTTCTGTTTGCACACCTGTTTTCAGTTCTTTGGAGTATATACCTATAAATAGAATTATAAGTTTATTTATGAACTCGATTTTATTCCATTGATCTATGTGTCTTTTCTTATGGTAGCACCACATAGTTTTGTGATAACTGCAGCTTTATACTAAGTTTTGAAATAGGAAAGTTTGAGTCCTCCATGCTTTTTCCTTTTTCAAGAATATTTTGGCTATTCAAAATCTCTTGAAATTACAGTTGAATTTAGGATTGGTTTTTACATTTCTGCAAAACAAATTATTAATTTCTGCAAAACAACTGATAATGATTGCATTTAATCTATTGATAACTTTGGGTAAAATTGCCATCTTAGCAATACTAAGACTTCCAATTCATGAGTGCTGATATCATTCCACTTTTAAGTCATCTTTAATTTTTTTCAGTCATTTTTAATTTTTTCAATAGCTTTCAGTGTGCAAGCTTTGCACCACCTTGGCTAAATTTATTCCTGTGTATTTTATTTCATTCGATACTATTTTAAACAGAATAGTTCATTTCATTTTAGATTTTTCATTGCTAGTTTATAGGAATACAACTGAATTTTGTGTGTTGATCTACTATCCTGAAACTTCGTTGAATTTGTTTTTTAACCTTAATAATGTTTTGTGGATAATTTAGGAATTTCTACTACTGTATATAAGATCATGTCATCTGAGAATAGAGGTAGTTTTACTTCTTTCTTTCCAATACGAATGTATTTTGTTTCTTTTTGTTAACTCATTATTCTGGGTAGGAATTCCATTAGAATCTTGAATAGAAGCAGTGAAAGCAAGCATTCTTGTTTTGTTCTTGATGTTAAGGGAAAAATTTTCAGTCTTACACTGTTGATTATGATATTAACTTTAAATATTTTCTAAATTCCCTTTATATTGAGAAAATATCATTCTTTTTGTGACAGAGACAGTGAGAGAGACAAAGAGAGGGACAGACAGTCAGGAAGGGGGAGAGATGAGATGCATCAATTCCTCATTGAGGCACCTTAGTTGTTCATTGATTGCTTTCCCATCTGCCTTGACCGGGTAGCAACAGCAGAGCGAATGACCCCTTGCTCAAGCCAGCAACCTTGGGCTCAATCCAGCGACCATAGGGTCACGTCCATAATCCCATGCTCAAGCCAGTGACCCAGCACTCAAGCTGGTAAAGCCGGTGAGCCCACGCTCAAGCCAGATGAACCTGCACTCAAGCCGGCAACCTCGGGGTTTTGAAACTGGATTCTCTAAGTCCCAGTTTGATGCTCTATCCACTGTACCACTGCCTTTTCATGTGAAGAAATGTCATTCTATTGCTAGTTTTCTGAATTTATTTATGATACTGAAAGGTTGTTGGATTTTGTTGAATGCTTTTTCTGCATCAACTGAGATGATCTTGAGATGATTTTTCTGTTTTGTTCACTAATATGGTGTTGATTAACCAATTTTCATATGTTGAACCATCATTGCATTCCTATGATAACTCTTACCTAGACGTGGAAGGTAATATTTATAATATACTCTGGATCCATTTTGCTAAATTCTTATGAGAATGTTCGCATCCATATTGATAAAGGATGTAAAAATTGTAATTTTTCTTGTGATATGCATGTCTGGATTTGGTATTGTGGTAATGCTGGCCTTGCGCATGAGTTGGAATAATTTCCCTCCTTTTCTATATTTTGTAAGAGCATGGAAAGGATTGGAATTAATCTTTCTTTAAACATTTAGTAGAGAGGATATCCAAAATGGTGGCAGAGTAGGTGGATGATATACTCACCTGCTCCTAGCACCAAACTGTAATTATAGCTAAAATATAGAACAAACAGAATAATCAACCAATGACTAGCTAAACAGAAGACTTACAACAAAGGATTTATAGAAGAAACCACATCAAGGCTAGTAGGAAGGACAGAGACTTGAAAAGAACTGGCCTTGCTCCCATGGGGTAGGGCTAAGAATCTGGAAGGATATCTCAGCTTCAAAGGTTCACTCTGAGGAGTGAGGAGTCTCAATCCAATGCTGGAATCCACAGCCCGGAGCACCAAAGCCATGAAGAGAGCCCACATAACATCTAGTTGTGAAAATCAGAGAGGTTTCTGACAGCCAGGGAAAGACAAGAGTCTGCTAGAAAACCAGCATCCCTCTTAAAGGGACAATACATAAAATTACATTTATATCTATTTACCCTAGGCTCTGCTGGAGTAAGGACAGAGCAGACCAGAGTTGCATGAGGAGAGTCTAGGGTTTGTTGCCCTGGGAAGAGAGCTGACAGGATATCCACCAAGATCCCCATTCTGAGACCGTCTCCGACACCACAGATGCCATCTTTCTTGGGTGGAGTACTCCCCTCCATACTGTACCCTGCTGAGCTCAGGCTCCTGGCAGAATCTGGCACAGAATGAGTTGTGTGGCTCTAAGTTGGGGGCCATTACTTTCTCACATACATGACCAGTGCAGAGACCTCCCATCACACAGCCAAATCTTGGTCTGTTTGCCCCTGGTAAACGTTGCTGGCCTCACCCTGATGATTTCCTGAGACCCACCACAAAGGTCTTCTGGTACCTGGCAGGTTGCAGTTAGACTTGATATACCCTGGGACTTTTGCTGAGTGGCCACAGACCCAGCACTGACACTGAGATTGAACCTGTGTCAATCTGGTGAACACAACTCACCCCTACCTGTTGACTCCTAAGAACCTTCCTCATGCAACTTGAGTACCGCCAAAAGCTCTATCAGTGACTAAGCCTAACAGGCAGCCAAGAGGTAAAAGCAGGCAGAGACTGATCTCAGGGTGCTTTGAACCTTTCTTGCTGAACTTCACCTGGACTCAGTGCTGGTGGAAGTCAGAATTGGTACATGGCTTGGTCCTTCCCAAGTGCACCAAGGCCCAGTAGAGGCAGCCATAAACTGGATTACTTTGAAGCTCCAAACAGGTTGTCCAGGCAGCATCTGACATTGATCTTCACCAGAGTCCTTCCCAAGATGCCCTAGAACCAATACACCCAGTGGTGAGCTTCAAACAACATCATAGCACTATCCAATTAGTTTCACAAGCAGTACCACCAAAGTAAGTTGTCAGCAGTCTTCAGGCCTGCCGAGACAAGATCCATTTCATGTGGTAGTATCTACACAACTTATACACTGTGAACAAGGTCAATCCTCACAGCCGGCCAGCCTGAGGTTTGACCCCACGCATAGATGAACCAACAGCAATCAAAACTCAGATACAACAGGAAAGCTCACATAACCCACACAGGAGACATTCTAAGAACACCCAGCTCAGGGGGTCAAGGAAACTGTGCCACTGAGTCCCACAGGACACTACTACAAAGGTCACCCTACCAAGACTGAGAGACATAGCAGATTGACCTAATACACAGAAAAAAATGCAGAGAGGCAGCCAAAATGGAGAAACAAAGAAACATACCCTAAATAAAAGAACAGGAGAAATCTCCAGAAAAAGAACTAAATGAAATGGATTCAAGCTATCTACCAGACATAGAGATCAAAACAATGGTTATAAGAATGCTCAAGGAACTTAGGAGAAGAATGAATGAAGTCAGTGGAAACATAAGCAAAGAGAAGTAGGCATGAATATGACATAGAAACTATAAAAAAAGAACAAGTCAGAAATGAATAATACAATATCTGAAATGAAGACTACTCTACAAGGAATAAACAGAAGGTTAACTGTAGCAGAGGACCCAGTTAGTGATTTGGAAGACAAGATAGCAGAAACCATACAAGCATAGTGGGGGGGGAGAATTCTTCACAATGAAGATAGTTTAAGTGACCTATGAGATGATATGAAGCATAACAACATCTGCATCATAGAAGAACCAGAGAAGAGAGAGCCCAAAATTTTAAATCTATTTGAAAAAAATAATGGCTGAAAATTTTTCTAACCTACTAAAGGAAAAGACACACAAGTCCAGGAGGCACAGAGAGTCCCAAACAAGATGAACCCAAAGAGGCTCACACCAAGACACATCATTATTAAAATAGCAACAGTTAAAGACAAAGAGAATTTTTAAAGCAGCAAGAGAAAAACACTTAGTTACCCACAAAGGACATTTCAGGCCAGAAGGGATTGGCTTGAAATACTCAGTGATGAAAAGCAAGGATCTACAACCAAGACTATTTTACCCAGCAAGGTTATCATTTAAAATTGAAGAAGAGATCAGTTGGTCAGAGCATCATCCTGACATGGCAAGGTTGCAGGTTCAATCCCTGATCAGGGCACATACAGGTTTCAGCCAGTGAATGCTTGGATAAATAAAATAACAAACCAATGTTTCTCTCTCTCCCTCCACCTTCCTCTGTCTCTCTAAAAATCAATACATAAAACTCAAGGAGAAATAGCTTCTTAGACAAGAAAAAGCTGAAGGACTTCATTATCACTGAACCGGTATTACAAAAAGTAGTAAAGCATCTTCTAGCTAAAAGAGAAGAAGAAGAAGAAGAAGAAGAAGAAGAAGAAGAAGAAGAAGAAGAAGAAGGAGGAGGAGGAGGAGGAGGAGGAGGAGGAGGAGGAGGAGAATGAGGAGGAGGAGGAGGAAAAAGGAAGAAGAAGAAGAAGAAGAGGAGGAGGAGGAGAAGAAGAAGGAGGAGGAGGAGGAGGAGAAGAAGAAGAAGAAGGAGGAGGAGGAGGAGGAGGAGGAAAAAGGAAGAAGAAGAAGAAGAAGAAGAAGAAGAGGAGGAGGAGGAGGAGGAGAAGGAGGGGAGGGGGAAGAGGAAGAGGAAGAAGAAGAAAGAAGAAAGAAGAACAACAACAGAGGAGCATATTTTTAAAAAACAAAATGGCACCCTGGCCTGTTGGCTTAGTGATAGAGTGTTGGCCTGGAGTGTGGAAGTCCCAGGTTTGATTTCCACCCAGCGCACACAGGAGAAGCACCCATCTGCTTCTCCACCTTTCCTCCTCTCCTTTCTCTCTGTCTTTCTCTTCCCCTCCCATAGCCTAGGCTCCATTGGAGCAAAGTTTGCCCAGGGGCTGAGGATGGCTCCATGACCTCTGCCTCGGGCACTAGAATGGCTCTGGTTGCAACAGAGCAATGGCCCAGATGAGCCGAGCATCGCCCCCTGGTGGGCATGCCTGGTGGATCTCGGTCCGGTGCATGTGGAAATCTGTCTCTCTGCCTCCCTGCTTCTCACTTCAGAAAAATACAAAAATAAAGAATAAAATGGCAATAAATACCTACTTATCTATAATCACATTAAATACAAATGGCTTAAATGCTCCAATCAGAAGACATAGGGTAATTGAATGGATAAGAAAACAAGGCCTCCCTACCTGAACAGTGGTGGCACAGAGGATAGAGCATTGGACTGGTACACTGAGGGCCTGGGTTCAAAACCCAGAGGTCACCAGCTAGAATGCAAGCTCATAGGCTTGAGTGCAGGCATGGCAACTTGAGTGCAGAGTTGCTGGTTTGAGTGCAGTGTTGTGGCTTGACCATGGAATCATTGACATGATCCCAAAGTCTCCAGTTTGAGCCCAAAGGTCGCTGGCTTCAAGCCCAAGGTTGCTGCTTGTGGTCAAGGTCATTGGCTTGAACCCAAGGTCACTGACTTGAGCAAGGGGTCACTGACTCAGCTTGAGCCCCCAGTCAAGGCACATATCAGAAGCCATCAATAAAAAAAGAAAACTAAAGTGAAGCAACTGTGAGTTGATGCTTCTCACCTCTCTCCTCTCACTATCTCCCTTCCTGTCTCTCTCTCTCTCAAAAAAAGATAAAGAAAACAAGGTCCATATATATGCTGTCTACAAGAGACCCACCTTAAAATGAAAGACACGAACTAAAAGTAAAGTGATGGTAAAAGACATTTTATGCAAATAGAAAGGGTAAAAAAGTTGGGATAGCAATACTTATATAAAACAAAGGTTATAATAAAACAAAGAAAGAAACTACATAATGATAAAGAAAGCAATCCAACAAGAGGATATAACCCTTGTTAACATTTATGCACTCAACATAAGAGCACATAAAACATTTCTTAAGATAGACCACATATTAGGACACTAAACGAGTCTCAATAAATTTTAAAATATTAAAATTATATCAAGCATCTAATCTGGCCACAATGGTATAAAACTAGAACTCAATCACAAGAAGAAGTAAAAAGAAACCTGGAAAAAAGTGCATATATGCAATGGAATATTATTCAGCCATAAAAAGAACAAAATGTCACTATTTGCAACAGCATGGATGGACTTAGAGGATATTATGCCAGGAGAAATAAGACAGAGTAAGACAAATACCATATGATTTCACTTATATGTGGAACTGAAGAACAATATAAATGCACAAACAAAACAGAAACACATTCATAGATACAGAGAACAGACTGGTGGTTGCCAGAGGGGAGGGGGTACTAGGTAAAAAAAAGGTAAAGGGATTGAGAATTAAAGATTGGTAGTTTCAAAGTAGTCATCAGGATATAAAGTATAGCATAAAAAATACAGTCAATAATACCATAATAACTGTCTATGGTGCCAGTTGAGTACTGGAAATATCAAGGGGATTTGTAAAGTATATGATTGTCTAACCTCTATGCTGTACACTTGAAACTAATACAAAATAATATTGAATGTAAACTGTAATTGAAAAGAAAATTTTTTAAGAAATGTAACCCATACGAAAAAAAATGTTATCAATTTTTGAGAAACTGGAAGGCTGAATCTTTTTTTTCTTGGTCAAAAGGTGAGCTTATCCATTCTCCAATTCTTTTAAGTGAAATAAAGACAGTTTGAAAATGCAAAACTAAATAAATAAGTAAATGTTAAATTAAAAAATCATAAGCCTGACCAGGCGGTGCTGCAGTGGATAGAGTATTGGCCTGGGATGCAAAGGACCCAGGTTCGAGACCCCAAGGTCACAGGCCTGAGCATGAGTTCATCCAGCTTGAGTATGGGCTCACCTGCTTGAGTCCGGGATTGCTGGCTTGAGCATGGGGTCATAGACGTGACCCCATGGTCTCTGACTTGAGCGCAAAGATTGCTGGCTTAAAACCCAAGGCCATTGGCTTGAGCAAGGGTTCACTCACTCTGCTGTGGCCCCCCAGTCAAGGCACATATGAGAAAGCAATCAATGAACAACTAAGGAGCCACAACAAAGAATTGATGCTTCTCATCTCTCTCCCTTTGTCTGTCTATCCCTGTCTGTCCCTCTTTCTGTCTCTCTCTGTCTCTGCCACACAAAAAAAATCATAAGGTTTTTTGACTACTATATCGTACGTAGTAATGGGAGTTGCACTTGGTTTAATGTAAAAGGTTATTTTATGTATCATTTAATTATCTTTTGGTCTTGACCTCTTACTTTGCTTATAATATTGTTATTGCTACTTGTTTATTTGTGTGATGTTATGTTTTATGCTTCTATAAACATTTCTGTTATGTACCACTAACTTTTCTTCAGTGAACAGATAATCCAGGGAGGGAAGGAGAGAGGGAGGGAAAAATACAGAAACTCAATTATTGTGAGAGGTTTTTTGTTTTTTTTTATCATGAGTAAGTTGGGAAAAACAATAGTAAATTAATAAATGACTTGATTAATATAAAAAACCATTTATTAGAATTCACCAGTGAAGCCATCTTTCACAGTTTCTAGTACATAATGTATGGAATCTAGAGTGTACTCATTAACTATTTGTTGAATTCATACATTATCTCCCTAAGAGGTTTCTAATCAAGACATAAGGATTGAGTAAAAATAAAGCAAATATATTTGTCAAAAACAATGCTGTGGTCTTGGGGAAAAATAATAATTTTTTTCTCATAGAAAAAAATTTGTCATATGGCAGAACATTTTTTTTTTATTCTTCATAATACTATATAACTCTGATGTTTGACTCAGGGTAGGCAAAAGTAGGTTTACAGTTATGAGTATGCAAAATACAGTTTATTCCTGTATTATTTATTAATTATTATATTATTTTCTATACGAACAACTATCAGCTTATTTTTTCCACATCCTATTTGGTAACTTACATCAATTCCTATTTTAGTGTATTCAAGCAGATACAGAATGCCAGGTATTTTATGAGAGATATTTTTTAACTTTCCTTACATTATATGCCATGTTTTAATTCTAGGTCCTCTGAATTAGCATTACTACCATGTTTCTAAAACTATGTTCCTTTTCCCTTAAATGTGTCATGTACTTTTCTCTAGAATGTAGACATGTTAAGGCCCTAAATCCCATATGTTGAGTATTAACATTTTTCTCATGAATTCATACATAAGAAATCATTAATTAATGCCCTGCAGTTCATACATGCACACAAAGCCCACATTTTTTAAATTTATTGGGTTGACATTGGTTAGAACATTTGACTGCAGAACCCACATTCTCAGAAGATTGTTGGTAAACTGTTGACTCCCAGTCCTCTTTCACAGCTGGCTCTGCCCTAATCTAGTGCTTTTCAAATTTCATGTACTGATAAAGAAGATCTGGAATAATATTCAAGACACTACATTTCTATTTGCTCCCAAGTGATGCTGATGCTGCTGGTCTGCAGCCTGCACTGGATTAGCAAAGCCCCAAATGGCTTCCTCCATATTGGTGAGCCTTTCACAGGGCCCCAAAATAGACTACTTCACCTGCCCAAATCTAATTTCCCTTGATCCATTCCTCTCCCTGGTGTTTTTCTCTTTCGTGTACTCTATCTTAATATATGTCTATCCAGAATGGTTTTGAGTGTTGGATACTTTTGAGAAATGCACAAAGCAAAATTAGAAGATATAATCAGGATGAATTGCTTTTTACTCTGTATTCACTGTCTATGTATCTGTGCTAATCCCTCTGCACAGGTCTTCTTTGGCAATGTGGATTCATCTGGAATAAAACACAATATTTTTAACCCTCCAATTATTGCTCGGTATATACGTTTGCACCCAACACACTACAGCATCCGCAGCACTCTTCGCATGGAGTTGATGGGCTGTGATATAAACAGTAAGTGTCAAGTCATCCTATGTCCTTCTGTCTTCCAACCATAAGTAGGATAATTAAAGCTCCTAGTTTTCCAGAGACTGGATGTTTTCTCAGAACATAGAACTATTAATACTAAAACCGGCACAGTCCTGGGTTTTTCTGGTCATTTTAACCATGGGATTCCCTTTGGGCAGCCACTTCCTACATTACTATTAACAAGGTGAATCCAAGTCAAACAAAGTTGAGCAGAGCCGACCAGAAAATGGTGGGGGTGGGAGGGAGCATGTTAAAAATAACAGAATCAGTGCAAAAGTTAATTCCTGGGAAATAACATCATGATGACAGCAGTCCTAGAGTGTCAGTGAAAGCAGACTAGTGGAACCAAAGCTGCATCTTGTCCTTGTGATCACATTTTCCTTTCATTTCTTTGAGGCTGCAGCATTCCACTAGGAATGGAAAATAAAGAAATATCAGATGCACAGATTACTGCCTCATCCTACTTAAACAATAAGTTTGCCACCTGGTCTCCTTCACAAGCCCGACTCCACCTCCAGGGCAGGACTAATGCCTGGAGACCCAAGGTAAGAGGCAAGATATTTTCCATTTAATTGATACAGAGTGGGAATTAGTGGTTGGAAAAAATAAAGCCCTTGACGGTTCCTTCCGAGGTATTTCTGTCAACTGGTTTTCCCAAAGAATGTCAAGAAAGGTTGACTATGGGCAGAAAAACCCACAGAAATTTAGTGGTGCCATGTTATTTCATAGTATTCATTGGGGAAATGATCTCTAATTGAGCCTTCTGAAAACAGAATCTCTATATACAGTACTAGGCTAATACTGTCAAAGAATTATAGTAACTGAAGTCCAGTTTTATAGAGAGAAATATCAAAAATTAGTTGTCTCTGCAGGTTTCTCAGTGCCTCAAAGAAAAGGGTCACAGTCATGTACAGTTCATTGGGCACAGTTCTTTTCCAGAACCACCCAGTTTGTGATTTTTCAATCACTGAATAGCTTTTGGGGATGAATGGAATTAATGGTCTTTGCTCCTCCAGAGACTTATTTTAAACAAAATAGGTCATATAACACATTGCTAAACTTTTAATACTGTATTCAGTCTGTACATGGCTGACATATTCATTCAGTAAACATTCACTAAGCACCTGTTAAATAGCCGATCCTGAGGATACCAAAATGAATCATGAACAATTTCAGCCCTCAATTTACCTGGAGTCTAAAGAGGAAGAAGAATTCACCAAAATACACACACACACACACACACACACACACACACACACACACATAACACATAAACACAGACATTGTGGAATCCAGAGGGAAAAGAGGTGGAGGCTAGGTGGAGGAGGGCAAAAGGAGAGGGAGAAACGGAAACAAAAAAAGACTTTGGGGAGATGGGTGCATGATGCAGTGTGAATATAATGTTTTGTTGAGTGGTACACTTGAAACCTGTATGGTTTTGTGAACCAGTGTCACCTGAATAAATTCAATTTAATAAATAAATAAATAAAAATAGAAAGGGAGACTGACAAACAGACAATTAAAATGCAGAATGTATGCACTGTGACATGGTTAATAAGAAGAGATTTGGGCATTTCTAGGAGCAAATAGTGACCAACAGTAAACTAGTCTAACTAACTTCCTCAGGTGAATAATCCAGAAGAGTGGCTGCAAGTGGACTTCCAGAAGACAATGAAAGTTACAGGAATAATCATCCAGGGTGTGAAATCTCTCCTTACCAGCATGTATGTTAAGGAGTTTCTCATCTCCAGTAGTCCAGATGGACATAATTGGACTCCATTTCTCCAGAATGGCAAAGTAAAGGTATGTTGCTGTCATAGGAAAGGTCAAATTTGTCCTAGAGCTTGACATTTAGAAACAAAACAAGGTTGATATGCTCAAACTTTCAGGATAAACTTTACTGAGTATCTATAGTAGTTGGACACCATGAAAAGCATTTGGGGAGGACACAGTGACTCCAAGCAAAGATGTATAATCCTCAGGAAAGGGCAGAGTAGAGTCAAAAGTTGATTATCCTCATGAATTTTAATGTCATCCAGGATAGTGGCAAGAATAAGAAGGGTGAAGAAGAATAACAGTTACTTATAAAATGCTTAATAGTGTCTGTATCTTCATCAGCAACTTAGATTCCTAAGCCTCATTAACCTTTCATTTTAGTGACCCAGACAGTCTTTCTTCTTGATGTTGGTTTGCTGGATAAGTCAACAAACTAGAGGACATGACATAAAGCCTTGCTATCTCATGAGTTATGAGAGAATGTATAATTAATCTCTATGGTCTTTTTTGTGGCAGAAACAGAGTCAGAGAGAGGGACAGGTAGGGACAGACAGACAAGAATGCAGAGAGATGAGAAACATAATTTCTTCGTTGCAGCTCCCTAGTTGTTCATTGATTGATTTCTCATCTGTGCCTTGACCGGGGGGCTACAGCAGACTGAGTGACCCCTTCCTCGAGCCAGCGACCTTGGGCTTAAGCTGGTGAGCCTTGCTCAAACCAGATAAGCCCGCGCTCAAACTGGAGACCTCAGGGTCTCGAACCTGGGTCCTCCACATCCCAGTCTGACACTCTATCCACTGCACCACTGCCTGGTCAGGCTTTCTATGATCTTTTTTATCTTCTTTTTCACTAAGAATAATGTGGTCTTTACCAGTCTACAGATTACCAGATTTAGTAATCTTTTGCCACTTGCTCCTTTGTTCTCTAAGCTCCACCATACTAATAAACTTTCAGGTCCATAAAAACTGCATGTTCCTTTTGACAACAGACTTTTATATGTATTGTTTCTTTTACTGAGACATCTTTTCTAGGTACTTCCCACTGCCCCTTTCATCCTGCTCTTTCTTCAAAAGTCTTAGGTAAATATTATCTCCTCTAAGAAGAATTCCCTGGTTCCTCAAGGCTGGATTAAATACTCTGCTTCTGGCAGTTTACTGGACTAAAGTATAGATAATATATATTCTGGAGGGCATTCCCATTTTTAAAAAGGTGTATCTCTGATACATACTACAAAATGGATGAACCTTGAAAACATTATGCTAAATTAAATAGGCCAGACATAAAAATACAAATATTGTATGATTCTACTTCTATGAGTGTACTAGTCAGGATTCTCTAGAGAAACAGAAACAATAGGATGTGCATGTGTGTATGTAAAGAGTTTTATTGTAAGGAATTGGCTCATATGATTATGGAGGCTGACAAGTCCCAAGATCTACAGAGTGAATCAGCAAGCTGGAGACCCAGAAGAACCAATTGTATAGTTCCAGTCCAAGTCTGAAAACTTGAAAACCAGAGAGCTAATGGTGTAAGTCCCAGGCTGAAGTCTAAAAGACTTAAGACTCAGGAAGAGCTGATATTTCAATTTAAGTCTAAAGGCTGGTAAAAGCCAGCATCCTAATGCAGAGGCACCCAGGAAGAAAGAATTCTCTCTTGCTCAGAGAAGGTTCAACCTTTTTGTTTTATTCAATTGACTGAATGATACTCACCCACATTAGAAAGGGCAGTCTGCTTTACTGGCTCTACCATTTAAATGTTAATCTTACCTGAAAACATCCTCAGAGACACACCCAAAATAATATTTGACCAAATATCTGGGCACCGACGGCCTAGTCAAGTTGACATATAAAATTAACAATTACAATGAGGTACCTAAAATAGACAAATTTATTGAGACTTAAAGTAGAATTGTGTTACTAAAGAATGAGAAAGGGGAGAATAAAGAGTTATTGTTTAATGTGGGTGGAGTTTCAATTTTAAAAGTTAAAGAGTTCTGGAGATGGATGGTGGTGATGCTTGTGAACATTATAAATGTGCTTAATGCCACCAAACTGTACACTTAAAATGGTCAAAATGGTAAATTATACATTATATATATTGCCACAATAAAAAAAGGTTATATCACTGATAGTACAGATTTCTTAATGCATTGCTACTAAGTAAAGAAAGGGGAATTTCCACCCTCTCATCAACAGCAAAAAAAAAAAAAAAAAGCATAATGATCTTAAATTAGAGCAAAGAGAGGTGCTAATGAGATAATTTAAAATAGCGAATCTTTCCTAATGGAAAATGTTTATACAACTGTTATTGGGAGACAAAGCTTTGAGCGAAAAATACAAAGAAAACTGAATGTGAGACTTATACATTATATAAGTTATGCACCCAGAAGGAGCTGACATAGTTGCAAATAAAAAGCACCTCCTGACATCTGGAAGAACCTTTTTCAAGTCCACTCTAAAAGAAAGTACTCCTATTTTAGGTCTCCAGGAGTCCCACATATTAAAATAAGACCATAAGCATAGATCAGCAATCATAAAACACAACAAAACAACTTGACTACAAGTGAGCAGAAACAATATAAATTTAGAACCTAAAGAACATCAAATTGACATCAGATATATATTATGAAGTAATTATGCATAAAATATTTAAAGCAATGAACTATAGCAACATAAACACAAATGACAAATTAACCAAAGTTATTAGGCAGTTTTGGGGGAAAAAACCAGTATATTTACAAATTAAAAACATGATTGTTGAAATTTAAAAATCAAAAAGACAATAGCAGATTAAGCACAGTCAAAGAGAATTTAGTTAATTGAAAGATATGGCCCTGGCCGGTTGGCTCGGCGGTAGAGCGTCGGCCTGGTGTGCGGGGGGGATCCCGGGTTCGATTCCCAGCCAGGGCACGAGGGAGAGGTGCCCATTTGCTTCCCCACACCTCCCCCTCTCCTTCCTCTCTGTCTCTCTCTTCCCCTCCCACAGCCGAGGCTCCGTTGGAGCAGGGATGGCCCGGGCGCTGGGGATGGCTCTGTGGCCTCTGCCTCAGGCGCTGGAGTGGCTCTGGACGCGGCAGAGCAAGTCCCCGGAGGGGCAGAGCATCGCCCCCTGGTGGGCGTGCCGGGTGGATCCCGGTTGGGCGAATGCGGAAGTCTGTCTGACTGCCACCCCGTTTCCAGCTTCGGAAAAATTTTAAAAAAAGGAAAAAAAAAAAAAGAAAGATATATCTAAAGGAATTACCCAAAATAGCACAGAAGATGAAACATATGAAAAAGAAATTAAGATAAATATGGTATACAGAGAAAGCCTAACATACATATAATTGGAATCCCAGAATGAAAGAAAAGAAATAGTGGAAAAGTGGCAAACAAACAAGGTCAACCATTTTTGCCACTTCAATTTAACATTATACTGGAGTTATAGCCAAATTAGGAGAGGAAAAGAAATGAAAAGCATCCAGATTGGGAATAGTGAAGTAAAACTATCTCTTCCAACGATATAATTTTATATGTAGAAAATCCTAAGGAAGCCACAAAAAAATTATTAGAGTTAATAAATGAATTCAGCAAAGTTATAGGATACATGATCAACATGCAAAAACTAGTCATATTTCTATACACTAGCAATGAAAAATGCAAAAAGAAAATTATTTTATTTACAATACCATACAAAAGAATAAAATATTTAGGAATAAACTTAAGCAAAAAGTGCAAAGCTTATACACTGAAAACTATAGAACATTGCTAAAAAATAATTAAAGATGACCTAAATAAATAAATAAAAAGTCTCGGGTTCATAGATTGAAAGACTTAATACTGTTAAGATGACAATAATATCCAAAGCTACCTACAGATTTGAGGCAATTTTATTAAAATCTCAATGGACATTTTTGCAGAAATGGACAAGCTGATCTTAGAATTCGTGTGAAATTTCAAGGAACTCAGACTAGCCGAAACAATCTTGAAGAACAACAAAGTTGGAGGACTCACACTTCCCAATTTCAAAACTTACTACAGAGATGATGTCAAAGTTATGGCAGCATGAGAGATACCCTTGAACTCTGCCCTTAAAATTTCAACAAATTAAACAGCTATAATGCAGTGAAATAACCCAAGCTGGGCTCACAAGCTTGCCTGAAAGATCCATGCACCAAATGGACTAAAGATGGAAAGGGTGGGGGTGGGAGGGCACAGAATATAAGACACACTGGCAATTGGCTCTGGAGAGGAGAGAGGCCTGGACTGTCTGGGTTTTTGTCTGCCGGGTCTCTGGAGAGGGGAGAAACTGGGAGTGACTTGGTCTTCTTCTGCCAGGAGGAGTGGTGAGATTGAGTGGTAGAGGGGAAGATACTAAACAAAAGCAATGGCAGTCTGACCTGTGGTAGCATAGTGCATAAAGCATTGACCTGGAACGCTGAGGTTGCTGGTTCAAAACCCTGGGCTTGCCTGGTCAAGGCATGTGTGGGAGTTGATGCTTCCTACTCAACCTCCTTTCTCTCTCTCTCTCTCTCTCTCTGAAGAATGAATAAATAAAATCTAAAATAAATTTTTTTTAAAAAAGCAAGAGCAGAACAAGGGGTCATGGCCAGTGTTCCAGCAGACTGCTGGCAGTGCTCACTTGGCACAGAGGCAGAGAAAATCAAACTGCAGCCCTCCATCCTCCCAGATTCTACCTTCCTCACCTTGCAGGGTATGAAGAATGGCAGAGACATACCTTACAGCTAGCTATCCAGAGCCACTCTCTCCCCTGAGGAACAGAGGTGCTTTATGTCTGATTATCTGGTCTGTTGAGACATGGGGAGGAGCATGCAGAGACCTGAGATTGCCATTGCTAAAGCAGTAAAGCCCTCACAACAGGCCGACAAATCTTCAAAAGTGCAGCCCCAACTACATCATCGCAACAGCAACATCTCAGCAGAGGTTAAGCCAGGAATTACACAGGGCTAAAACTTGTAATATAGAGACACTAAGTGGAAGAAAACAGAAAAACCTCTCAAAACTGAAATCACTTTTTTTCTTTTGAATTTCATTTTCTTTAACTTTTATATTTTTCTTTTTATTTTTTGTGGGTGTTTTCTTTGTTTTTTATTATTTTTTTGGTTTTTGCTCTTTTTTTTTTTTTGCAATTTTCCCTACATTTCATTATTTGTAAATTCTATCTATTTTACATTGTATTTTTATTTTATTACATTTTGGATTTTTTTTTGTTAGATTTCTTAAAATTTCCAGTCTCAAATGCTATCAAGGAATAAGAAATTGATTAGCATAGGTACACAAGAAAGAGACATAGTTTAGAAAGAAAATGAAAAATCTCCAGAAAACAATCTCAATCACATGGAAACCTCAAAGTTAAACAATAGAGAATTCGCAATTGAAGTTCTGAAAATACTCATTGAGATGTGAGAAAACACTGATTGACAATTTAATGAGTTCAAAAAACTAATGAACAAAATGAGTACTTCACCAAGGAGATTGAAACTTTACAAAAAGAACCAAACAGCCTGACCAGGTGGTGGTGTAGTGGATAGAGCATCAGACTGGGATGCAGAAGACCCAGGTTCAAGACCCCGAGGTCGCCAGCTTGAGCATGGGCTCATCTGATTTGAGCAAAAGCTCATCAGAGTGAGCCCAAGGGCAGGGAGGCAGAGACAGACACCCACATGCACCCCGACCAAGATCCACCTGGCAAGCACCCTAAGGGCGATGCTCTGCCCATCTGGAGCTGCTGCTCCATGGCTCAGCAACAAGCTATTTCAGTTGTGAGGCAAGGCCACAAGCCATCTTCAGTGCCCAGGGCCAACTTACTCAAACCAAGCCATGGATGTGGGAGGGGAAGAGAGGAAAAGAAAGAGGAGACAGAGTGAGAGACAGAGAGAAGGGAGAAGGTGAGAGAAGCAGATAGTCACTTCTCCTGTGTGCCCTGACTGGGAATCAAACCTACAACTTCCACATACCAAGCTGATGTTCTATCACTGAGTCAATTGGCCAGGGCCTCAACATCTATTCTTAATTTTAAAAATAGCAAACTAATAAGGGACAGAGGGAAAGGGGATGAGAGGATGGGATCAGAGAAGGGAAAGAGATTGGTGAAATTATATATACATAACACAACATTATAGAGAGCAGGAAAGCAAATCCTGGAGGGAAAGGGGGAAGGTGTAGGGGAAAGGGGGGCAAAGGGGAAGTTGAGGGGGACACAGGGGTGGGGGGATGTACTCAGTGGGACACTTGAATCTATGTAAACACAATAAATTAAAATAAATAAATAGCAAACTAAGACTACAAGGGAAATTTCATAATCTGATAAGAGTATTCACAAAATTCTTACAACAAATATATTTTAGGTGAAATAAAGGAAGCTTTTCCTTTGAAATTGAGAATAAGATAAAGATGCCTACTCTACTAATTATGTATTACTGCATAACAAACTACCCCAAAATTTGGTCACAATTTTGTGGATCGGCAATTTAGGTTAGGCTGGCTGGTTGGTTTGTCTGTGATCCATGTGACATCAGTGGAGATAGATGGATGAATCCACTTTTTAGATAGTGTCTTCACTCACAAGTCTTGACTCTTCTATCCACACAGTGTCTCTTCAGGGCCTCTCTACATGTCTTGGGTTTCTCACAGCATCATGGTCTTAGCACAGTCAGTCTTCTTACATAAGATCTAGATTCCAAGAAACCAAAATAGAAACTACCAGTCCTCTTGAAGAACCCAGGCCCACAACTGGCACCGCATCATTTGTGCCATATTCTTTCAGTCCAAAGAATCAATGGCCAGTTCACTTTTAAAACAAAGCAAAATAAACTTACCTCTTTATGGGAGGAATGTCAAAGAATTAATAGCCATTTTTAATCTAGTACATCCATGTTTATTAAAAACTGCATTTGGTGTCTTAAGCTGTGCAGTAAGGTAAGAAAAAAAATAAAATGTGTAAGGATTGGAAGAGATGAAACAAACTCTCATAATATGTGGAAGATATGGTGGCATACATAGAAAAATCCAAAAGAAACTATCTATCTATCTATAATTTATTAGATTTTTTAAAAACTTTTTATTTATTTATTCATTTTAGAGAGGAGAGGGAGAGACAGAGAGAGAGAGAGAGAGAGAAGGTGGGAGGAGCTGGAAGCATCAACTCCCATATGTGCCTTGACCAGGCAAGCCCAGGGTTTCGAACCGGTGACCTCAGCATTTCCAGGTCGACGCTTTATCCACTGCGCCACCACAGGTCAGGCTTAATTTATTAGATTTAATGGAATAGTTTTACAAAGTTGCTAAACACAAAATAAATGCAGATTTTAATTGTATTTCTATATGCCAAAAACAAATAGTTGGAAAATAGTTTAAAATAGCATTTAAAATTCCAAGTACTGTGTTACACATTCTCATCAGATAATAACTGCCTAAATCTCTCTATACAGCTTTCAAAAGTATATGTATATAAAAATTGCAAATAAAGCCACCTATAACTCACTTACAGAATAACTGGAAGACAAAATTACTATAAGTTTAAAGTTACAAATAAGTAAGAAACAAGCATACAAAGCTAGCTGACCTAGCTCCAGAGCTCTCTGGAAAGAATTAAAGAGAGACTGTGAAAAAAAGAGAAAAGGTCAGTGTGAGACACAGTGGTGGTAAAACACAGATAAAATCACTTCAAAAGAGAGAGAGTCATACCCTGAGTAATAAAACACTAATATTGGAATCCTGCTGGATCATAGCATTGGCTTGTGCGACTAGAGGTGGCAGGCTTGGAAAGGCATTTTTTTCTGGGGAAGGGGGATACATATCTAGAACGCTTGGTAGTGAACAAAAAGTCAAATGGTGGTAGAAACTAAGTGTTCTGTAAACTCAAAACAATCACAAAATCACAAGAAACAAACCTCTTACTGCCCCATCTATTAAAGAAATAGGTTACACTTCACTTTATCAACAGTAGGGGGTACACCTGGACTAAGAAACCTAATGTTTCTCAAACCTTTTTTTAAATCGCCTCTTATTGCTGCAACAAGAAAATATAAGGAATTTCTAAATGAACAGAAAATGGCAGCGGAGGTGAAGGGTACTATTATTTGTTCTTGAGTTTTCACTCCCTCCTCCCTTGAAAACTCCATTGACTTTGGGCTTGGCTGTAGTATTCATTTTGCCTAGTGGAATGTAAGTAAACATGACACACCACTTCCAAACAGAAGCTTTAAATGTGATAGTATTTTTGACTCAGCCTATTGTGCCTCTGCCTCCTACCATGAGATAAAAATGTGGAAGAAATGACAAAATTAAGAAATCAATTTGAAACTATCAATATAATATTTAATGCTTGTAAGGAACTTTAATGGATGCTAAACCTAGTGAATGAAAGTTTGACGGGGAACAAAATATTTCCATGGTCTCACAGATTGTTAGGAAAGGGAAATGGAAATTGCTACCTTTATAACAGACAGCTCTGGTGGACACCACCTTAACCAAGTGATCAAACTTTATATCAATAATGGGACAAACTGGCATCATGTGTCCCTTGACGTGATGTAGTGGGAAGGACACATACCTACTTAATATTCTTACTAAAAGTGTTTAACCAAAATCGCCTGACCAGGTGGTGGCACAGTGGATAGAGCGTCAGATTGGGATGCAGAGGACCCAGGTTCTAACCCGAGGTCACTGGCTTGAGCGCGGGATCGCTGGCTTGAGCATGGGATTGTAGACATGACCCCAGGGTTGCTAATTCAAGCCCAAAGGTCACTGGCTTGAAGCCCAAGGTCACTGGCTTGAGCAGTCAAGGCACATGTGAGAAAGCAATCAATGAACAGCTAAAGTGCTGCAACTATGAGTTATTGCTTCTCATCTCTCTCCCTTCCTGTCTGTCTGTCCCTGTCTGTCCCTTTCTCTGACTCTCTCTCTGTCAAAAAAACAAAAACAAAAATAAAAAACATTTAACCAAAATCAAATAATGAGGAAACAGTCACACAAATTTAGAATGTGGGACATTCTACACCACAGTGGTCCTGGACTTTTAAAAATATCAATGCCCAAAATTTCCAAAGTAAATTTTCCAAATCTTAATTAATTAATTAAAATGTGAATGTCACAGAGGTAAAAAAAAAAAAAAAGAAGCAGAGCATAGGAGTCTGTTCTAGATTTAAAATGATTCAAAGAGATATGATAAGTAAATGCAATGTGTGATCTTTTGTTAAATTTTGGATTGGGAAAACTATAAAGATATTGTGATACCAATATTACTTTTGCTGGGTATAATAATGTTATCCTATGGGTATGTAGGAATATGACTTTATTTTTAGGTTTGGCATGCTGAAGTACTGGGAAGTAAAATGCCCTGATGTTTGCAACTTCCTTTCAAGTAGTTCAGAAAATTGTGTATGTGTGTGTGTGTGTGTGTGTGTGTGTGTGTGTGTACAGAAAGAAAGTAAACAATTGATATTAACAATTGATGAATCTAGTTGAATGATTTAAGTGTTTATTGCATTGGTCTTTCAATTTCTTGAGGTTGGTAATATTTCAAAATAAAAACTTGAAGGGAAATAATCAAGAATAAGTCTGACAGATGTGGAAGCCTCCTAATATACCATTAACATTTATCAAAGAATGTTAGAACAGGGACCTTAATGTTTCTCAAAATTTTTCTTACACTTTAACAAACGTTTATAGTGTATTTGCCATGTATATACATTATGCTATATATTCTACACGTGGAAGTGACTAAAGTCTCTGCCCTCATGGAGCTGACATTTGGTGATGAAAACAGAAGGAACAATCAATAATCATGTAAACCGATAATGAGAAGAAACTGAATGCTATGAAGAAAACAAATAAGTTGATGTTTAGAATCAACAAGAGTCCTATTTTAGATAGCATTGATCTCTCTAAAGAGATGGCATTTAAACTGAGACCCAAAGGGTAAAAATGAGGTAACAGATGAGCTAAGAGCATTCTGAACACAGCGGACCACATACAAAAGCTCTCATGATCAAAAGAGTTAGCATTGTCTAGGAACTAAAGGCAAGGTCCTCCACAGCAGGCAAGCAGGGTTCTCTTAATTCTAGATGTCACACCCACTTTCCCTGACCATGTTGGGAAAACACAATTTCTTTTCCCTGTAGGACAACTAATAAATGCTATCATCACCCTTTCAGGTTTTTCATGGAAATCAAGACTCCTTCACACCAGTGGTGAACTCTCTGGACCCACCGCTACTGACTCGCTACCTTAGAATTCACCCCCAGAGCTGGGTGTATCAGATTGCCCTGAGGCTGGAGGTTCTGGGCTGCGAGGCACAGCAGCTGTACTGAGCGTGACAAGAAATAAAGTATGAGACCTTTGACATTTTCAAGGGAATAGTTCTGAGATCTTCATAAATTCTCCTGATACAATAAAACCACTATAACATAGAATCCCCTCAATAAAATGCAGTAATATACAGTTGTTTATATAGTATGCAATCATAGGATTGTCTTAAGTGCCTCTCCCACCACACTTAACCTGGTACCACTGGAATAACCAACCATCCCAGTTTGACCTGCACTATCCTGATTTAAACAAACCCCTTGCCAGTCCTCTTACTCTCCCTCTTAGGTCCAGACCGTTCCCTAACTTCAGTCCAACATGCTTCTCAGACTTGCTTTCTACCTCTGAGCCTGGCCTCTGGGTTACTTCCTGCCTTACATTGCCCATGGTACTATCACTTTTCTATGTATTTCAACTATGCAGTCCAAACAGACACTGCCCTGAAGCTTCCCAAATTAGTTGTCATTAATCCTGCATTTTAAGGAAATGTTGCATCATACTTAACTCTTAAGCTCTTCTTCAGCTGCTCAAAGACTGGCAAAAAAATAAAAAAATATATATATGGAAACCCATCTGGAAAGCATTCTCCTGATTCTCCTGACAAATCTCACAGAACCACCACTTCCTTCTTTTTAGAGAAACAATGTATTTAAAGTTGGCAGAGATATTCATGATGTAAGCATTTTAGATTAAGCTCGAAACATTTAAAATAAAACTCACTTTTTTATTATCCTGATCAAGCATGGAACAAAACATATTTGGGGCTCATATCATTATAGCCTTGAAGTTAAAAGGCAAGCCATTTTGACAATTTGCAAAATAGAGGTAATATAAGAACTGTTAAAATCTATTTTTGCCTCCTTAAAAATAGATATAATTATCTTATCTAGCTATCTCTTGGGGCATTGTTAGTGGTACTTTTTTTTAACTCAAAATCTAGTATTCTTAAACTGAGGCTCATAGATGAGATTTAATAGTCCCATTATGTGTGAATGCATGTGTGCATTTTTCTGACAGGAGTGTCCAAAGATTTAATAAGATTTTTAAGGGATGCATAGCTTTAAAAAAATTTTTTTCAGAAAGATGCAGAAATAAAGCCATTTGGTCTTAATTCTAATCAACAGAAAATACAATAAATTTGGATCACAGAGATATTAGGAACCTTGAAATAAAATAACTATGTCCCCTTGAAATGGTGGTGACCAAGAAAGATAATAGTCATAATAAGCTTCTACAGGACATATTTTTAATATTTCCACTGAAAAATGAGGAAAATCCAAAACTATCTGGGAGAGGAGATGCAATATTATAATTCTAATAATGCACTCATTTTACTCTCTCCCCCAGCTAATTTCCTACTGAAATGACACAAGAATGAAATGGGGAAATTCTATACCAGGACTGAAAACTACAGTCCCACTTACATAGTTGAAATATCAAGTCGGAAGAAAATCGAGGCCTGGCAAGTTAGCTCAGTCAGTTAAGAGCATCATCTTGAAGTGACAAGGCTGCGGGTTCAATCCCCAGTTAGGCATACACGGGAAGCAATCAATGAATGTATGACTGAGTAGAATAACAAATAAATGCTTCCTTTCCCCCACCCCTTCCTCTCCCTGCCTCTCTCAAAAAGGGAGAAGAAGAAGAAGAAGAAGAAGAAGAAGAAGAAGAAGAAGAAGAAGAAGAAGAAGAAGGAGGAGGAGGAGGAGGAGGAGGAGGAGGAGGAGGAGGAGGAGGAGGAGGAGGGGGGGGGGGGGGGAGGGGGGAGAAGGAGGGGGAGGGGGAGAGGGAGGGGGGAGGGGGAGAGGGAGGGGGAAGGAGGAGGGGGAGGGGGATGGAGGAGGGGGAGGAGGGAGGGGGAGGGGAGGAGGAGGAGAGAGGGGGGAGGAGGAGGAGGAAGAAAATCAGCCAGTGAAAGCGCAAAAAACACTCTAGTCTGCCACATCCATCACAAAAGAAAAACCTCTCACCTTGCTCCATGGCCAGTAGATATGGTTGTAAAGGGTTTACTGCTTCCTATATCTCTTCACTATGACACACAACCATCTCTTGGATGGTAAAGGGGGCTACAGGCAAGACTATGCCATAGAGCAGGTGGAGGAAACATCCAAAGTTTACAATCCAGGGCAATTTGAAAACAAGAGTGCCTAGAATAAGAGAAAAAATTGCAATCTCAGAAAAGGGAAGAGACTAGTTGTTTTGTGTGTGTGTGTTTTTGTTTTTTGTTTATTTTTAATTTTTTTATTTTATTTTATTTGCATGCTAGAGCATTCTCTAATAATCCTGCTTGACCCTGATCTGATTTTGGAGGGACTGTATCATAGCTGTCACAGTACAGGGGTGGGCAAAGTAGGTTTACAGTTGTTCATATGGAAAACAATACAATAGTGAATAAATAATAATACAAGAATAAATTCTGTATTTCAAGTACTCACAACTGTAAACCTACTTTTCCCCCACCCTTTGTAATCACAATCCACAACTGATCAAGGTGCAAATGGTTTACAGTCCTGTAAGACTCTTTTAAGGTTAGCGGTCAATTTACAGAAATCAGGAAATTGTTTTGATTTATAGTCTGGTAGAGAATTTAACTCCAAAGGTAATATGGTTTTATTTTCTGTAAAAGGTTAAGTACTCTTCTATCTAATTTAATAATCTGTATTTATTACAGGTTCCAAAGGGAAATGCTATTATTTCATTGATTCACAGTAACAGTTTTCTTAGAGAATATTCAGGGAGCTTTGTGCCACAAGGTGTATACATTTATAATAGGCAGTCACTACTGAAATTATCTTTGACTAAATCTGAAATAGTATAATTTAATAATTGCATTTTGGCATTATTTTGCCCATTGGCCATATATATCTCTATTTCTCAAACATTCTTAGAAGTAGCTCTTTTGTCTTCCTGCTGGTTTCCTCAATAAATAGTTAAATAAGACATTGACAAATACAAACAAATGGTCTTTGAGAATTGTTTTTATACTTGAAATAAAAATGTGAGCAAGATATTTTAAAAATAGAGGCACTGATATGATTTATGAGAAGCAAAATAAAGATTTAAAAATCAGAAATGAAACTTTGATGCAGGAGAAGAGCTTATGTAGGAGACCAGGAGGGCAATGGAGAGTTGCTGTTTAACAGGTATAGTTTCAGTTATTCTAGGTGAATAAGTGCTAGAGATCTGCTGCACAACACAGTTTCTATAGTTAACTATAAAGTATTGTGCAAGTGAAAACTTCTTAAGAGGATAGATCTCATGTTAAGTGTTCTTATTACAATAAAAATGGAAAGTCCTAAAGGAAAGATCAGAGTGGTTGTGGTCAAATAAAACAATAGAATAAAATGTATTTGAGATGAAATCATAGTAATAAAAAACCAAATTTGAATCTTCAAATCAAACAGTCTCTCAGTACAAGGCAGAATTTTAAAAAGACCAGAACAGGCCTGACCTGTGGTGGCGCAGTGGATAAAGCGTCGACCTGGAACGCTGAGGTCGCCGGTTCGAAACCTGCACTTGTCTGGTCAAGGCACATATGGGAGTTGATGCTTCCTGCTCCTCCCCCCTTTCTCTCTCTCTCTCTCTCTCCTCTCTAAAATGAATAAATAAAAAGAATAAAAAGACCAGAACAGAACATAGATTGGGACCAATGTTAAATTCCAGAGATAATGTAGAAGAATGAGACTGTGCATTGTTTACCGGCATAAACCTTGTCAAGTAGGAAAATAGACACTTGTTAATGCCAGAAAATCCTCACCATTTTATAGTGCTGGTTGAGTTATTTATAAGATCACTGAGATCATAGCAAGTTAATTATTAGAAGATTGGTGAGCTAATGCAATCTCTTATGACAAATATAGTTTGCAGCTTTAAGTGAAACAATATAATTTTCTGTCACAAACATTTTATCACACAATCTCAAGAGTACAAATCAAAAATCTTTGGAAGACACATATTACAAGTCTATCTCTCAATGTTATATAAAAATTCTGTATCCTTTTTGTAAACAGAGTATACAGAACTCAGCTTTATAATGACAAACTAAGTAAAGGCTAAACTTTAATGTTTATGAACTGATTGTAACCATTCTTAACCTCTTTCTTTGGCTATCTAATCCAGGGGTAATGACTGATATAACACTCCCAGAAACTTGTGGGTATGATTTAATCCATATTTTCTAACCAAAACTGAGACTTTCAGTCACATGCTTTTCTATTTTATAAAATAAAATGTTCAGAACATCTTGTCAAGATAGAACACTTACAAAAAAGAAAGAATTGGGATGATCTCAATGGGGTCACCTGTCCTTTGTCTAACTAGCATCCCTTCCTTTAGGAATCTGCCCTTCTCACATTTCTGCTTGGCCCATGTGTTCTGAACCAAAATTCCTCTTTGCTCCTAAACAAAAAGTTAAATTTCTTTCATTTGCAACCCAAACAGTACTTTCTAAACTACATCATTTTCAACTGCAATCTTCAATTCAACAAGGCAGTGAAAAAACATTTACAGAGATGTGAAGAAAATATTTCCTCAATGCAATTCAAGAATTTTTCCAACCAAGGTATCACATATCTCTATTTTTATGCCAACCTTTCTCTTATGCACAATATCTAAATATCCCATTGTCTACTGTACACCTTGCCTCGACTATCCCACATATTATATTCATTGTCCTCTCTCCTAGATCTCTACTCAGTATTTGACATGACTAGTCACCAAACCAGAAACTCAAGTTTTATCCTTGACATCTCCCTCTCCCTCACTGCAGCATTTTCTATAATTCAATAGGTGCTATCCATTTTCCCTCAGATATTTCTTAATCCACATCCAGCTTCATCATGCATCAGTCCTCCATCTCCTACTTCGCAATTCCTTTATTTGTCATGTTTCCTCTTGCCTCCAATCTTTTATAACACTGTATCTTCTGTATCAGTCTCTCCCTCCACCTTCACCAATCTAGCTAATTCCTATTCATCTTTTAGGTCTCAACTAAAATATAATTTCCTCTGAGGAACATTTTCCTTCCGTGAATCCCGTTCATATTGTTTGCATGGCACTCCCCCTGATGCTCCCCCAGCAGCTTGTTATTAATATTTTGAAATTGCTTGAGAACTTCCAACTAAAGATGGTAAATTGAATGAAAACCTTAACTTTCATTCTCCAATAAAATAACCATAAAATTTTAAAAGAGGAGAAGGGCTTCATAAATTCTTAAGAGAGAGGAGACTAGGGTAATAAAATTTTTAAAAATAGAAAGAATACATATAATTAGAAACTAACTTTGAATTCCCTAGAAAGCAGAATACTAGGCTGTCAACTAGTATTCTGAGAAATAGTATTCTAAGAAAGCCCATAAACAACTGGATTTGCACTACAGAATCTTCCAAAACAGCCAGGAAATTGGTGACTTTGGGTAACTCTGGAAATGAAGGTACAAGTGGTGTGTTAAAGTAAGGAAAATTGCTTGAGAAACTGTTGATTTAGACAATTTGAAAAGTAGTTTAGGCCCTGGCCAGTGGCTAAGTGGATAGAGCATTGGCCCAGTGTATGGACGTCCTAAATTCAATCTCTGGTCAAGGCACACAGGAAAAATGGCCATCTGCTTCTTTCCCTCTCCCTCTCCCCCTTCTCTCCCTATTCTCCTCCTGCAGCCAGTCAGAGCTTGGTTGGTTTGAGTGTGGCCCCAGGCACTGAGGATAATTCAGTTGGAGCACATCAGCGGCAGGTGCTAAAAATAGCTTGGTATTCAAGCATCAGGCCCCAGATAGGGTGCCAGGTGGATCCCAGTCAGGGCTTATGCAGGAGTCTGTCTCACTATCTCCCTTCTTCTCACCTAAAAAAAGGGTAATTTGATCCTACAACCTATGATTTTCTATTCGGTTCCACACAACAACACTAGCAGAAGCTGGGAAATTTATTTTCTCAAGAGGGAGGAGGGAGGTTCTAAGAACTGGGAGATACTAAGAAGATCAAGAGAGAGATGCTTACTCAATTAATAGTCTTTCCTTTCTTACTTCACAGACAAGAGTTGCCATACTAGTAAGAGTAATTGACCATTCTATTCATGAGGAGTTGGAGCTGATGATACACAATAGGGACAGAGAGTAATATGCTTGACACTCAAGTGATCCAGTGGGTTATCTTTTATGACTGTATAAAGCAGTGGAGACTGTGGTTCATCCCACTAACCCTCCTTTTATAAGTTTTCTAGAGGTTGAGACGAACCAGAATCCTTGAGAAGCTGTCATATATGTTAAAAAATGCATTATCTTATTTGTCATTAATCTTCTATCTTTCTCTACAATATTTTGCTGTATGAAAGCATTAGATTTTTATGCAATAAATTTACCTATATGTTTATTTATGGCTTTGGAGTTTTATGACATGCTTACAGTAGCTTTTTCACATTAAGATTATAAAAATATTCATTCATATTTTATTTTAATATGTATATGTTTTTATTTTTGTTTCATTCTTAATCCTTAATTTAAAACTCTAGAATTGATTTTTGTAAATAGGGTTTTCACTTTAGTGTATCCAAATATATAGCCAATCATATTAACCTATCTCTATTTCTCCTATTGATATAAAAATACCACCTTTATCATCTATTGAAGTCTCACATATACACTATTATAAACTATAGTAGATACCACGTGGCAAATAAAATATTTCAGAATTCTTCAAACCTAAGAGGACATAGCTACTGTAAGGATAGGTTTTGGTATCAACAAAGATGTTTATGCATAGACAGAAAAAGATGTCTGTATGCTTAACTGTCAAATAAGGAGAGACTGGGGGAGGGGCAATGCAGTAAATGATGTCATAAAGAGTGGCAGGATTCTATTTGGACCTTCAGAGACTTTAGAAGCAGACTCTGGTCAGCTTCTGCTGCACTTTGAAGACTGAAGCTTAGTTCACTAGCTTCTCTGGATCTCTTGGCGCTAAGTCAATTGTCGGGTAAGTGGCTTCCCACCTGACACAGCTCCTTTTAAACCCTATCAAAGAGTGGATGAGTATTTCTGTTATAAATATGTTAAGTAACAGAGAGCCCAAATTACAATGACTTAAATAAGGGTTTTGTTTTTGTTTTTGTTTTTGCGAGAGAGCCAGAGAGAGAGGGACAGAGAGACAGGAAGGGAGAGAGATGAGAAGCAATAACTCATAGTTGCAGCACCTTAGTTCTTCACTGATTGCTTTCTCATATGTGCTTTGATTGGGTGGAGGGGCTTCAGCCAAGCGAGTGACCCTTTGCTCAAGCCAGCGACCTTTTGTCTCAAGCCAATGACCATGAGGTCATGTCTATGATCCCACGCTCAAGCCGGCAATCCCACACTCAAGCTAGTGAGTCCCCGCTCAAGTAAGATGAGCCTGTGCTCAAGCTAATGACCTTGGGGTTTTGAACCTGGGTCCTCAATATCCCTGGCCAACGCTCTATCCACTGTGCTCCCACCTGGTCTGGTTTTTATTTTTCTTATACCAAGAAGTGTAGAGGTAGGTTCAGTGGCTTGAAATAGAGCCAGAATAGATGTCAATTTTTTTGGCCTTTTCCTCATGTACATTGCCTCATGGTCACAGATGGCTGCTCCAACTTCAGCTAAGACTTAACGTTCAAGGCAGCACAAAGGAAAAATGGTAGTGCCATCTGTATGATCAGTACAGCAAAACGTCTTCTCTGAAGCTACCCATCAAATTTTTGTTATACTTTCTTGTTCAGAACTATGTCAACAGCGCCATTGCTGGCTGCAATGGTGATTTGAAAAGGAAGGATTCAGCTTTTCTAGTTTCTCCAGTTATACAGTATGTAGTAAGCAAAAAAGGGGGGGTAGGAATGACTGTTGGTTCAGGCAGTGAACATTATCTGCAAAAATTCACCATTTACTCACTTATTCAAAAAAATGTTTATTGAGCACTTATGTTAAGTACTGTTCAACGGTGGAAAAATAAGACAAAAATCCCTGCCTTCAGGTTGTTGACATTCTAGTCAGGAAAAACATATAATAAAATAAAACAGGATTGGCCTGACCTGTGGTGGCGCAGTGGATAAAGCATCGACCTGGAACACTGAGGTAGCCAGTTCAAAACCCTGGGCTTGCCTGGTCAAGGCACATATGGGAGTTGATGCTTCCTGCTCCTCCCCCACTTCTCTCTCTCTCTCTCTCCTCTCTCTAAAATGAATAAATAAATAAATTAAAATTTAAAAAAACAAAACAGGATTCCAAGATGGTGACAGAGTAGGGAGATGTTTCAATTGCCACCTTCCAGGACCAAATTGGATCAAACCTAAATTTGAGAGCAATCAACCTGAAAACTCAACTTTGAACTAAAGGAAGAGGAGAACATAACCAACTATTACAGGAGAAGCCACATCGAGACTGGCAAGAAGAGTGGAGATGCGGAAAGTGTTGCCCTTCTCTCAGGAATGAGCAGCAGCGGAGGGTCTGGAGGGACTTTCACTGTGGGGAGGTTCATCCTTGATAAAATCAATCAGAGTCCAAAAGACCAGTGTAACAGGCTTTAATGAAAGGAAACCTGCCGGGCTTTCTCATAAGGGAGAGCAGCACTGGCTACAGATTTAGGCCACATTTAAGTGTTAGGTTAGGGAAGTAGAAAGGGTGGAGGGGCATTTGCTGGTTGGCTACCGCTATCGCTGGGCGTAGGGGTGCTTTCCACTAATTATGGATGTTTGTGCATTTTCAATCATCAGCAGTTTCAACCGTCCTTGACTTCATTAGAATTGTGACGTCGGGTGTTCCTTTGTGGTTGGTCACCTGCTGCAAGCCCTGAAACAAAACTCATGCTAGCAGGGTTAAAGAAATGAAACCTAAGATTCCCGACTATTTGATATATTTATATAAAAAGGAAAGAGAATGATTCCTAGAGAGGCTCAAGGGAAAGGGGACAGAGGTCATCATCTTCTGTAACTTCTTCCTGCTGAGTTGGGGTGATGAGGGGTTATGACCTCTCTAAGGATTACTCTCAGTGGGGGTTCATAGGATAGAGAGGTGCATGGATGGCTTCTTGCTGGGTAGGGGTGTATTTACAGGGTTCCAGATTTTTCTGTTTTGCGAGGGCAGGTTTCAGAGTTGGTGTGTAGGGCTAGTTAGACTTCTCCAATTTTCTGATTGGCGAAGACCTGCATGCGGTTCTGTGAGAAGCTAGTGAACAGATGTAACAGGCAGGGTCCAAAAGCTAGAATCATAAATAGAAGAGTGAGTGGACCAATAAAAAGCAATAGCCAAGACACCCAGTTTATGCAAAACCACTGATTCCATGACTCGGTTTGTTTTTCACAAATTCGCTGGTCTCGTTCTTTTAATTTGATTGCCACGTCTCTAACTAGTCCTGACTAATTAAAGTAAAAGCAACACTCTTCTTCTAGAAAGACACAAATACCTCCTTTTTCTGCTGTTAAGAGATCAAGTCCTCGGCGGTTTAGTAGCATGATGGCGGCTAGGGAATTAATTTGATCCTGGAGTTTTACTAGGGTGGAGGTAATTTCTTCCAGGGAGCTTTAGAGGTCTTCAGAGAGAGAGAGTGGTAATAAGACAGGGCAGTGGCCAGTCCCCTTGCCCCTGTAGAGATTCCTAAAGTGACAAGAAGAGGGATTATCTGCACAGCTCATTTGGTCCTTATATTGACGGGTAGTGTACTAGAAATTGGAAGAGGCTCATGGGGTGGGAGTAGGTTGATATTTGGGGTGAGATAGACTAGGGTACAGGCTCCTGTCCAATTAATAGGGAGACACATATAGGTGTTGGTCCCACACGAGTAGAAAGTCCCTGATTGGGTGATACAGGCTGAGAGGTGGATAGAGAAGAGATGGACCAAGTGTCGTTGTCGTTTCTCTGTTTCTGAACTCCAGATGATCACGGTGGAGGAAAGAGCTGCCCCAGTAAATGGGGAGGTATGAGTAGAGGATTGTTTTGAGCATTTTAAGGTAGTTGAAGCTGTTGAGAAAAGCCAGGGATAGAGTTGGTTAGTGGAATAGGAGCATGAGATTGAGCCATCAGGGTAGGGGGTCCTGTGAATAGAATGAGGTTAGAAAATAATCCATTTGCTTCTGGAGAGAATTGCTAGTTAACTCGATGGTTCTGATGGTCTTTGGGAAATTGAAGTTATTGTGGTGTTGTAGAGGTTAGAGGGGAGGTGGCCAGCTGGGATGTCACCCTGAGCCTTGAAGCATAAGGGACCAGGTGAAAGGAGAGGAGTATTTAAAGTGACTGATCCTTGAGCAAGAGGGATTCGAGGTTTTAATTTTTCAAGCTGGGAATAGTAGGTTTAGTGTAGCTTGTTTGCTCAGTTTGCAGCTGAGGTGGGGTAACCTCCTATGAGAGTGCTGGCTCTCTCAATGAAGATTGCCCCTTTCTAAATCTTGTACATAAGAGTGGTGTGAAGGAGATGAGTATTATTAAGAGGAATAGGGAGAGCTGAGTAAGCTGAAGAAGACATGGACAGACATATCCAGCAGTTGGCTGCATAGGAGGAGTTAGTCTTGATTACAAGATTTTAAATAAGATTAAGAGAGCTTTCTAGATGAGAGAATTCCAAGAGGGAGGGTATGGGGGCAGAGTATGCCTTTAAGGGTAAGGAGATAAGAAAGAATAGAGCAGTGGTAGTCAACCTGGTCCCTACCACCCACGAGTCAGTGTTCCAGCTTTCATGGTGGGTGGTAGCGGAGCAACCAAAGTATAAATAAAAAGATAGATTTAACTATAGTAAGTTTTTTAATAAAGATTTATTCTGCCAAATTTATCTGACATAAAGTACTTGGTAAGTACTTATTATTATATGCTTTAACTTGCTGTAACTCTACTTTATAAATTTTATAAAGTAAAGTTACTTCCTTACTTTATAAATCACCATTACTATGGAACTGGTGGGCAGTTAGAAAATTTTACTACTAACAGAGATACAAAAGTGGGCAGTAGGTATAAAAAGGTTGACTACCCCTGGAATAGAGCAAGCTGGAATCTCCATCCTGTCTGTTGTCAGGGGGTAATCATAGTTACTCATGGCTCAGGCTGTTCTTCTTCTAGGGTTTTAATTAGTCTGACCTTGGTGGGCCCTAAGGGGAAGCAGGCATATCTGAGTGATGATTCAGGTTGACTAGAAGGGTCATCCATAGCCATGTGTGGAGATGGAGCTTCCGTTTTCTTTAACCTGGAGACATGAAACTAGGGGGCCTTTCCCTGGAGTTTTGCCACCATGGGGGTGGTGAGGAGAACCTTGGGATTCACTATGCTGGTTGGTAGAGGTAAATTTATAACAGAATTGGGCAAATCTGGTTGGCCAAGGAACAGTAACAGAGCCCACTCCAAGGATGGGAGGTGAAAGGAGAAAGAGACTCTGAATTTGGAGAGTAGATCCCAGCCTAAAATAGGCATAAGGCACTGAGGTAGGAGGAGAAAAGAGTGTGCAAAAGAGACAACATGTATTAGACAAGGCAGTGGATTCATGGCAAGTGGGGAGGAAATAAGACCATTAACACTCACAACAGAGAACTTCAAGGGATGAGCAGGACCCTAATATTTGGACAAGGCAGAGTAAATGACCCCTGTGTCTATAAGAAATGAGATCGGTTTACCTGCCACTTGGATGGCTACCCTAGGCTCTTAGATGGTGATGTGAAATGGGGCCAATGGCCCTGGGCACCTTAAGTTATCAGTGTCAAGTGCCAGCAGGCTGGACAAGGTTAGGTAACAGGTGGCTGGGGTAGGGATAGAAGAGACTGAACCCTCCCTTAGAGGAGTGAGGGGGCAGTCTACTTTCCAGTGTCCCTTTATCCCACAGTGAGGACAAGGTCTTGGCGGGGGCTGAGGAGCCAGACAGGCTTTTGCCCAATGACTTTCCTTTCCACACTTGAAATAGGACCCTGGTGGAGTTTTATGAGGCCCCTTAGGGTTGTTGGAGACTTTCAGGGCAGCCACCAAGAGCTGGTATTTTGCCTGATCTCTTTGGGCTGTCTGCCTTCTCCTGTTCCTCTCGGTTATTATAGACCTTAAAAACCATGCTCAGGAGATCTTGTTGAGGGGTTTGAGGGCCCTTTTCTGTCTATATAAACTTTTGGGAAAAGACAAAAATAGCGTTATTAGCTGGATTAAATAAAAGAGGGTTAAAGCTTGTAAGGGAAACAGGTTTGGTGTCTCCTTTAGGATTCCAGAGTCTCTCTGCTGCTGAATAGCTCAGTACATTAGTATTCAAAAGAAATTTTAAACAAAAAGCATGATAAAAATAGATTTTCAGGAGTTCTAGAATATGACTCCTTTTCTTATATTACTTAGTATTGAATAATGTTCTTTCAGGATGATAATAAACTAAACATTACATAAAAAGACATTATTAACAATTATTACATATTTTCCAAATATTCAAACCAAGATTTTAATATCATGGGGCTATGGAATAGCAGATAAAAAGGAAAATTAACAAAAGGCCTTTGAAATGACATATACATTTTTAACATGGCACCCAAACCATTTACTTGACTGCCCCTCCCCCAGAGGCTGGAGAAATACTTCAAACTGCCCAGAGGAAAGGCAAGAATTAGCACACTAATAAAAGCAAGAAAGATAAGACAGACAATAACTAGCAACCGGAATAAAGGGTGTTTGACTATAGAGCAGTGGTCCCCAACCTTTTTTGGGCCATGGACTGGTTTAATGTCAGAAAATATTTTCACGGACCGGCCTTTAGGGTGGGACAGATAAATGTATCACGTGACCAAGACAAGCATCAATAGTGAGTCTTAGATGGATGTAACAGAGGGAATCTGGTCATTTTTTTTAAATGAAACATCATTCAGACTTAAATATAAATAAAATGGAAATAATGTAAGTTATTTATTCTTTCTCTGCAGACCAGTACCAAATGGCCCATGGACCAGTACCAGTCAGTGGCCCGGGGGTTGGGAACCACTGCTATAGAGGACACAATACAAGAAGTAGGAACTAACAGAAGAGAATAATTTTTTCAGGGGAGAAATCAGACAGAGCCCTGAAGCTAGGGGTCTTGGACTTAAGAGATTTTATAATTTTCAGGCTTGTTTTATGACTTTTCTTTTACTTTGCCCAAAAATTTCTAATTTTGCATGCAAAAACTCAATTCAGGCCTTAGACACAGTTACACATTAAACAAAAACTTCACATGTACAAATTATAAATTAAGAAATTTAAATGAGCATGTTTTACTTATTTCAATTAAAATTGTACTAAAGATATTTTCTGACAAAGACAAAACAGATTACTTACACAGCTCAATAGACAACTTTACCTTTTTAAGCTTCTCGAGATGGCAGGGAGTTGTCAGCATAGAGGGGAGGAAGAGAGGAAGCAGAGAGACAGACAGCGTGAACAGCTGGATGGCAAGAAGGAGGGCCATAATTTTCAGGAGGAGAAAGAGGTTGAGATGCTGGTGGTGGTGCCACGTGGTTAGAGGAGTTGATAAGATCAGAGCTTAAAGGAGAGTTGGAGGAGGACTGGGAAGAAGGGGTTCTTGTGAAAAGTATTTGGTAGGTCGAGCAAGAGGAACAGAGGGAGAGTCCAGATTGGAGAAAGAAGAAAGCCTGTACATAGGGAATTTGTGAAGCCTTCCCTGTCCTGTGGCAAAAATTATTGAGATCTTTGAGTGTATTGTAATTGAAAGTAGTTTATATTGGGGCCACGCAGTAGGTCCCCATGATAGATAGTTTGACGAGATTTTTTAAGAGGCATCCCAAAGGAGTAGTCTCTGAGGCCTGAGATTGGGGGGAGCCCATGTTAGGCTGAGAATAAAGAAAGAGTAGAGCATCCTCAAACTCAATTATTCTGAGTAGAGTGTGTGGATACTCTGGTTTCTCTTCAGATGGCATAAATCTTTCGCCTTTTACTGAGTAGAGTGTGTGGGACCTGAGGAAACCGATGTCACTGGAGACCTCAGTTCCAGAGAAGAAGAAAGCAACCTGGCTAGGCAGCTAGACCTTCGAGAAAGTCCGTAGAAGCAGGCCGCTCGGAGTAGAAGCCTCCCAAACTGTGAACCTCAGAGAGTAGAGTGAGGGTGAGGGAAGGAGAGGAGCCTACCGGAGATTGGGAAAGCTTCAAAAAATCTCCTACCTCTGGTCTGGCAGGGGTTCGGACAGAGTCAGATTGCCAGCCAATCAACCTACAATTACACGTTCAAACAGAATCAGGGAATAAGCCCAGGACAAGCTGCCACGCTGCCCACTGCTTCTCTGGTTGTAAGTTTGAACAGCAAAGAGGAATTGTCCAGGCAGTTAGTACCCTCTCCCGGGTTTCAGCACCAAATGATAGAATCAATCGGAGTCGAAAAGACCAGTGTAACAGGCTTTATTGAAAGGAAACCTGCGGGCTGTCTCGTAAGGGGGAGCAGCCCCAGCTACAGACTTAGGCCACGTTTTAAGTGTTAGGTTAGGGAAGTAGAAAGGGTGGAGGGGCATTTGCCGATTGGCTGCCACTATCGCTGGGTACAGAGGTGCTTGTCCACTAATTACGGATGTTTGTGCATTTTCAATCAGCAGTTTCAACCGTCCACGACTTCTCGGAATTGTGACATCGAACATTCCTCTGTGGTTAGTGACCTGCCACAAGCCCTGAAACAAAACTCATGCTAGCAGGGTTACAGAAATGAAACCTGAGAATCCTGAGAGGTGAAGGTCTTAAGCCCCAGACCAGGCACCCCAGCTTATAGCACCAGAGCCTAGAAGAGAGAGGCACTTACCACATTTGGTGGAGAAAAGAGGCAAGGTTTCTGTCTGCGAGAAAGAGACGTGAGATCTCAGAGACGCAGGCATCATCTTTAAAGTGCCCATGCAAAAAATTTTGTTCATAGCCACTTACCTGAGGCTCTGGAAAAGGGAGAGAGCTGAGAGGACTAGAGTTGCATGAGGAGATTATGAAGTTGGTGGCCCAGAGAGAGATATCATGAGGGACGGCCATCAGAACCTCTGTGCTGAGTCACTCTCCAACACTGCAGTCACCATCTTTCTTGGGCGGAGCAGTCCCCTCTGTGCAGCATCAGCCTGGGGGGAAAGCAACTGCCCCACCCTTGGGAATTTCTCCTGCTCCAGCACATGCAGATTAGGCTGTTCTGAAAAGCCATGAAGCCGGGGGGTGGGTCAGTAACTCAATTTTTCTGGCGTTGAGGCTGGAGCTATTCTCTGCACTCTCCCAAGAATATGACTGGTGTTTCTGCCTCACAAGACATTCAGTAGACGCTCTCCGGACTGTGGGCAGACCAAATCTCTGGGTTTCAGAGGCAACACTATCTGGATTCCTGGTGGCCATACTGTAAGGTATTTTCCGCCGAGGAAGAAAGAAAGACATAGCCACCAAGTGTGGACAAGGAAAAGCTTTACTTACAGCGCTCCCGGGCGAGGTTCAGTGGTCCGCAAGACAGGTCCAGGGAAGTCACGCAGCTTCTCCCGCCTGGGGGTCATTATATAAATCATAGCGTTGGTAGGGGTGGTGGTGAGGTGATAGGTCATGGCGAAATTATATTGGCTGACAGCCACTTGTTTTTTTCAAAATGCTCCTGGGCTATTTCTTTTGGCGGTCATGGGCGTGGGTGGTTCCTCATGTGATCTTCCCCCATTGCCAACTCACCTCACATTCCGACCTTTTATGTTAGATAGGGGCACCGCTATTCATCTGGCTATTTCCTGCTGGTTAGGGGCTTCATGGGGAAGAGAGGTCTGAAGGTGGTAAATTCCCTGTGGGAGGGACAGGAGTAACAGGAGGATCTGCGGGGCCCAACTTCTTATTGAGCTGGAGACAGGTGGGGCCCAGTGGTTCCAATTGCCAGTGGTCCTGCATGGGGGCAAGCTTGAGGTGGGAAACATGGTACAAAGCTGTTTGCCCTAGGAGCTTGGCTGCGGTAGTAGTCATTATTACCATATGGGGTCCCATCCACCTGGGCTGTAGGGAGCCGGGTTGGAGTTCTCTAAGAAGAATTTTATCCCCTGGTTGGAGGGGGACTGCTGGATGAGCTTCACTTGGACCCCCTATGGGAGGGAGAGTCCAGTCTGCGTGTTCCCTAAGAAGATGGTGGAGTAAAGACAGAAAGGGGAGGTACGTGGCAAGAGGAAGGGGGTTGACAGGAAAGCTGTGATTGATTAGGAATGGTTTACTGTAAACCAGCTCAAAGGGGCTGAGTCCAGTGGGGTTTCGCGGGGTTGCTCTGATTCTGGTGAGTGCCAGGCGGAGGAGGTTCAGCCAGGAGGGTCTGGTCTCAATGGAGAGTTAAGTTAGCTGACCCTTCAGGATGCCATGAGCCCTTTCCAACTTACCCGACGACTAAGGGTGATAGGGTATGTGGAGCTTCCAGGTGATGTTGAGAGAGATGCGACCTGCTGGATTATTTGGGCAGTGAAGGCCAGGCCATTGTCTGACGGGATGGTAGTCAGCAGTCCAAATTGCGAGATGTACGTTCAACGAGAATGGAGGCAACAGTGTCTGCCATTTCTCGAGAGGTGGGAAAGGCTTCTATCCACCCTGAAAAGGTGTCAACAGCCTGACCAGGCAGTGGCGCAGTGGATAGAACATCAGACTGGGATATGGAAGACCCAGGTTCGAGACCCTGAGGTCGCCAGCTTGAGTGCGGGCTCATTTGGTTTGAGAAAAACTCACCAGCTTGGACCCAAGGTCGCTGGTTTGAGCAAGGGGTTACTCGGTCTGCTGAAGGCCCGCGGTCAAGGCACATATGAGAAAGCAGTCAATGTCGCAAGGTGTCGCAACGAAAAATTGATGATTGATGCTTCTCATCTCTCTCCATTCCTGTCTGTTGGCAAGGGTGATGGGGGTCTTCGAGTCCAGGCCATGTCAGTCGTCCATGAGACCCAAGAAGTTTGAGCAATGGGCCTGCCTGGCTGGCTTGTCCTCCCATTTGGGTGGCTTGTCCTCAGCGTGGAGGCACTGAGGAAGAGCCTGTTACCCGAAGGGGCAATCACTTCACCAGTGGCCAGGCTGCTTGCAGTCAGGGCAGGGTTAGTGGGCGGCCTCAGGCAGGGGCACTGCCAGGCCCAGTGACCCTCTTTGCCACATTTAAAGCAAGCTCCTGGTGGGGTTCCTCTCTGCGGCCTGGAAGGTTTCAAGGAGGTGGAGAGAAACATGAGAGGAGTGGGAGAGGTTCCCGTGGTGAGGTTTCAAGGTGCCACGTCGGCCCGAGCATTTCCTAAGGCCACTGGGTCCTGAGAGGTTTGATAGCCCCTACACTGTACCACGGCCACCTCAGCAGGTAGCTGTAATGCCTGCAAAAGTTTAGAAATGAGGGTAGCATTGATTATGGGGGAGCCCTTGGTAGTGAGGAAGCCCCTTTCTTTCCAGAGGGCAGAGTGGCTGTGGGTAATAAGAAAAGCATATTTAGGCCCCGGCCAGTTGGCTCAGTGGTAGAGCATCGGCCGGGCGTGCAGGAGTCCCGGGTTTGATTCCCGGCCAGGGCACACAAGAGAGGCGCCCATCTGCTTCTCCACCCCCCGCCTCCTTCTACTCTGTCTCTCTCTTCCCCTCCCACAGCCAAGGCTCCATTGGAGCAAAGTTGGCCTGGGCACTGAGGATGGCTCAATGACCTCTGCCTCAGGCGCTAGAATGGCTCTGGTTGCGACAGAGCAATGCCCCAGATGGACAGAGCATCGCCCCCTGGTGGGCATGCCGGGTGGATCCCGGTTGGTCGCATGCAAGAGTCTATCTGACTGCCTCCCCGTTTCCAGCTTCAGAAAAAAAAAATACAAAAAAAAAAGGAAAGCATATTTAGAGTCAGTATATATGGCTATGCCTTTTCCCTGGGCCAGAGTGAGTGCCCGTGTGAGGGCAATTATCTCTGCTTTCTGGGAGTGGTGCCCTCTGGCAGCTGTTGGGCTTCTAGGGTGGAGGAGGTTGTGACCACTGTGTAAGCCACCTGTTGTCATCTGTCAGGTTCCTGTACAGAGCTCCCATCTACAAAGAGTATTAGATCTGGATCTTTTAAAGGAGAATCTGATCATCCATCTCGGGGTCTGTTAAGGAAATCTATTAGCTCCGTACAAGAGTGGGTGGGTTCCGGAAGTGTCGTTGGAGCTGGCAGTGGAGTGGACGGGTTGAGTCGAGGAGAGGACAAAAGAGTGACTGAAGGGTTTTCGATGAACAGGACGTAAAATTCTTGTAGGTGGGAAGGACCCCATAGAGAAAGAGATTTGTGCGAAAGGAGGTCGGTGAGCCTGTGGGAGAAGACAGTGATGGGTTGGGAAAGGGTGAGTTTAGTAGCCTCCTTGGTGAATTCAGCTGCCACGCCCAGTGCCCGGAAGCAGGGCTGCCAACCTTTGACGGTGGTGTCTAATTGTTTAGAGAGATATGCCACGGGGCAGTATGTAGGCCCCACAGGTTGAATCAGTACTCCAATTGCATTACCATACTTTACTTCAGTGAAAAGGTGGAAGGGGCATCTGGGGTCAGGTAAAGCGAGATGGGGAGAGGAGATGAGGGCTTCTCGAAGGGTAGAGAAAGTTCTATTAATAGTGTTGGGGATTTGAGAGGTCCCGTGGGAGTCTCTTTTGCAGCCTTGTAGAGGGGTTTAGCTAAGGGAGAAAAATTGGGAATCCAGTGTCTAAAGAAGGTGGCTGGAGACTGCGAAGGGTCTGAGTTCGATCTAGATTGAGACCTCGGGTGGGGGGGGGGTTAAGGCGATACCCAGATATACTATGGACTGAGAGTGAAGTTGAGCCTTAGTAGAGGAGACACAATACTCCTTAACAATGAAGAAGTTAAGAAGGGTGGCAGTGTGTTTCCTTGAGGCGGACAGGAAGGGGCTGCAGAGGAGTAGGTCATCTACATATTGCAAGAAGGTACTTTTCTCGAGATCACATGCAGCTAGATCCCAAGCTAGCGCCTGCCCAAACAGGTATGAGCTGTCCCTAAATTCCTAAGGCAGGACGTCCACATAACTTGTTGGGCTGCATTAGTGTCCGGGTCCGTCCAGATGAAGGCAAACAGAAAGTAAGTGTCAGGGTGTAGACCGTGAAGTGAGTGGTGTCAGGGGGAATGTGTGAAAGTAACTTGTATGGATTAGGGACCACTGGATGGAGGGGGACAACCACCTCATTAATTAGGCGTAAGTCTTGTACAAGGCGGTAGGCCCCTGAGGGTTTTCAAACAGAAAGTACAGGGGTATTACAGGGGGAGTCCGTAGGGATGAGTAGGCCTTGATTTAAGAGGCAGGTAATTATAGGTTTAAGGCCCTGTCGATGATTCACCGAAATGGGGAGTTGGGGTCTAGATGGGAATTGGGAGGGATTCTTCAAGCAGATGTGTACAGGTGGGTGGTGGGTTGCTACCACTGGAGTCGAGGTGTCCCAAATTTGGGGGTTGACAACGCCTGGTGGAATAGGGGGTGTGATCAGGTCAGGGTGATCTGTAGTGGTGGGAGAGCCTTCAGTAAGGAGTGGTAGAAGTAAGTGGGAAGATGCTGTCAGCTGTATAGTGGTTCCGAGACTTTGTAGAATGTCCCGACCCAGGAGGGGTACAGGACATGAGGGCATAGCTAAGGACAAGTGTGAAAAGGGGATTCCATTCAAACTGCATGACAGGAGTGGCATGCAAAGAGGAAAAGAAGGGGGTCTCATCAATTCCCATAACCTAGACCTGTGAGGGAACTAAAGGTCCAGAGTGTGATGGCAAAATAGAGAACATAGCCCCCGTGTCTACAAGAAATGAGATGGACTTACTCGCTACCTGCAGCATTACCCTGGGCTTAGTGAGGGTGATGGGGGTCTTTGAATCCAGGCCATGTCAGTCGTCCATGAGACCCAAGAAGTTTGAGCAATGGGCCTGCCTGGCTGGCTTGTCCTCCTATTTGGGTGGCTTGTCCTCAGCGTGGAGGCACTGAGGAAGAGCCTGTTACCTGAAGGAGCAATCACTTCACCAGTGACCAGGCTGCTTGCAGTCAGGGCAGGGTTAGTGGGCGGCCTTGGGCAGGGGCACTGCCAGGCCCAGTGACCCTCTTTGCCACATTTAAAGCAAGCTCCTGGTGAGGTTCCTCTCTGCGGCCTGGACTTGGGTCGGGCACCTCCTATACGTTGCCCCTGTTGATCTGCCGGCCTCAGGACTGCCACAGGAGCCTGGGTTTGGAGTGTTACCTTTTGCTGCATGTGGGCCTGGCGAGCAGCTTTGGCCTTTTCCTCTCGACTATTAAAAACTCTAAATGTCGCCTGACCAGGCAGTGGCACAGTGGATAGAGCATCTGACTGGAATGCAGAGGACCCAGGTTCGAGACCCTAAGGTCGCCAGCTTGAGCATGGGCTCTTCTGGTGTGAGCAAAGCTCACCAGCTTGGACCCAAGGTCATTGGCTTTAGCAAGGGGTTACTCGGTCTGCTGAAGGCCCACAGTCAAGGCACATATGAGAAAGCAATCAATGAACAAGTAAGGTGTCGCTACAAAAAAATTGATGATTGATGCTTCTCATTTCTCTCCGTTCCTGTCTGTCTGTCCCTATCTATCCCTCTCTCTGACTCTCTCTCTCTGTGTCTGTTAAAAAAACAACAAAAAAATACCTTTAAATGCCATGTTCATCAGGTCTCAGAATGGGGCTTGGGGACCCTCTTCTGCCTTTTTAAGTTTCTTCCAAATGTCTGAGGCCAATTGGGAAATAAAGTGGGTGGTTAATACAGTGGCCTCAGCATTGGAGGTAGGCTCTAAATGAGTATGGAGGACCATAGCGTCAGTGAAGTGGTTTAAAAAGAGGGCCAGGGCCCTGGCCGGTTGGCTCAGCAGTAGAGTGTCGGCCTGGCATGCAGGAGTCCCGGGTTCGATTCCCGGCCAAGGCACACAGGAGAAGTGCCCATCTGCTTCTCCACCCCTTCCCCTCTCCTTCCTCTCTGTCTCTCTCTTTCCCTCCCGCAGCCAAGGCTCCATTGGAGCAAAGATGGCCTGGGCACTGAGCATGGCTCTGTGGCCTCTGCCTCAGGTGCTGGAGTGGCTTTGGATGCAACAGAGCAACACCCCAGAGGGGTAGAGCATCTCCCCCTGGTGGGCATGCCGGGTGGATCCCGGTCGGGCACATATGGGAGTCTGTCTGACTATCTCCTCATTTCCAGCTTCGGAAAAATGAAAAAAAAATAAAAATAAATAAATAAATAAAAAGAGGGCCAGGTTTTCCTCAGGCCTTTGAGTGATTTCTCTCAATTTGTCATAGTTAACTACCTTTTGGGCTGTGCTCTGCATATCAGCTATGAGACGTTCAATTATTTGGTCTTGTCGCCTCCTACCTGTTTGTCCCATCAGGTAATCCCAGTTGGGGTCCGTGTCAGGGACCGCCTGTATCCCAACTGGCATTTAGTCGTTTGTGAGGTGAACCTGATCAGCATGAGTCCGTACCACTGTCCAGATTCAGTCCCATTCATCAGGGCTAAGGGTAGAAGACATGATAACTTAGAGATCATGCCAAGTGAGGTCATATGCCTGAGTGAGATATTGGAATTCCTTGGTATAGGTAGTAGGATTAGAAGAGTAGGAGCCTAAATGCTTTTCTATTGCAGACAGATCAGAAGGGAAAAAGGAACATGAACCCAAGCAACTCCTTCCTCTCCGACCACCTTGCGGAGAGGGCAGAGAAGGTTGTCTCCCTCTTGTGGCTGGGAGCGAGATCTGGTGTGAGCACTGACAGGAGAGGAGAGAGGGGGTTTCAGCACCAAATGTAAGGTATTTTCCACCAAGGAAGGAAGAAGGACATAGCCACCAGGTGTGGACAAGTAAAAGCTTTATTTAGAGTGTTCCCGGGTGAGGTTCACTGGTCCACAAGACAGGAGTGAGGGAAGTCTGCAGCTTCTCCCGCCGGGGGGTAATTTATAGTGTTGGTAGGGTAGTGGCAAAATTTCATTGGCTGACAGACAGTTGTTTTTTTCAAAATGCTCCTGGGCTGTTCTTTTGGCAGTCACGGGCGGGGGTGGTTCCTCATGTGACCTTTCCTCATTGCCAGCCGACCTCACACATACCTTACTGAGGTCTGTGAAAAATGTTAGGACAGACTAACACCTGGGGCCAAGGGTTGAGAGCCACACCTACCACCCTTATTAGTCTCTGATTTTCCCTGGCTCTAGACTCCATCAAAGATTTTTTTTAGTACCAAGTCCAACAAGCATCCAGCAGACAGAGGCAGAAGGAGGTGGTTCTCAGGAAACCTTGGGCCTTTTGCTAACACTCCTCCAAGCCCAGTATAGGTAAAAAGATAGCCTAGGTGTGTGGCTTGACATTTCCATGAGCACCTGGGTCCAGCAGAGGCAGCCACAAACTGGTTTGCTTGTAGCTCTAAGAAGGTTGCTGTGGGCCAGTTATGGGCAGTGTTCTCCATTGATCTGCACTGAGCTCATGCCAGGGAGGCCCAGGGCTGTAATATCCAGTGGTCAGCTGCAGAGAGCATTGGTTCAGGACCTAACAACTCTTGCTAGAGTGGTATCCTAAGGAAGGGCTCCTCACACCAGGCCCAGCTGAGGCAAGTTCCACTTTCTGTGATCACCATCACATCGGCACAGCAGCTCATGTGCTTTGGATAGGGTGAAGCTTCAAAGTCAGCCAGCCTGGGTGCTGGATATCCTGCCCTGCTGGGCTAGATTCCACAGGAGGAAGGGAGAGAGGCTTGGAGCATGGAAATTCAAGGTGTGGGTCCCGAGGAGCCTATTGTTGGGTTCAGTTGATGGGCTAAGCCAATTTGAGTGGCACAGTCAAGCCCAGGAGAAGATTCTTTCAGTTTTCTTCCATGAGACCAGGGGTTCACCAGCTGGAAGAATTTCTGCAGATGGGACTGTCTGCCCTAATCAATATGAACCTGCTGCTCTCCTCGCTGATGAGAAATAGAATCACAGCATCCAACAATGTCTGAAGGATTAAGCTCTAAATTACGGGTCATTTTCCTGTACTGAGCTCCTGACCAAGAGACCCCTGAAGTGGGGGATCCTACTAACATTGTATTCCCAATATCACCTGCCCTAACCCACTAAGCTTGCAATCTGTAGAGTAGTTCGTAGGGTGAGGACAGTCAGAGCCCACACTACAGTCTTTCTATAGAAGTCTCTATGGGAAAACCAGGCCACTGCAAGAGGAGGTGGAGCAGATGAAAAATAGAGGCATATCTTATGGAGTTTGGGCTTTTATGGAGCTGCTTTCATCTCTAAGCAAGAGCAAGCTGATCTTTATACACAGGTTGAACCCTCCCACACTATTCAGACACAGAAGACACAGACACAAACAGCAAACAGAGCAGTAACTCCAGACAGGTAGCCCATTACAGGTTAAAAAAACTGCTGATGCCAACCCAAGAGGACTCAGAACCAACAAAATCAGTAGTGAGTGGCAGACCACACCAATGCCAGACTCAACTGGCTACCCAAGCATCACACTCAAAGAAGTCCAGCAAGCAACAGACACTGTTGAGTATAAATACGTCCAACAGGACAAACACAGCACAGCATCTAAGTTGACCCTTAGAGACAGCCAGCCTGAAAGGATAACCCCACCCACAAAAGGACCAACTGCATTCAATACTCACATACAACAGAAGGGTAAATACTACCCTCAAGAAGGGTTCTTAGAGCAAGGAAATCAGGTGGCCTGAAAGTCAGTACCACTGAGCTTATCCTCCTCATAAAGATGCCACAAGAAATTTCAAAGTCAGAATAGAGCTACCTAATACAGAGACAAATGATCAGACAAAGAAATATGACCCAAATGAATCAACAAGAAAAGTCTCCAGAAAAAGAACTAACTGAAATGGAAGTAATTAAAGTACCAGGCACAGAATTTAAAATAATGGTTATTAGGAAACTAAAGGATCTTAGAGCAACAATAGATGATCACAATGAGAACTTAAAGAACTAGAAAGCATCAAAAAAGACATTGAAATCATAAAACAGAACCAGTCAGAACTGGCAAATACAATACCTGAAATTAAGACTGCATGAAAAGGAATCGACAGCAGGCTGGATGAAGTGGAAGACTGAATAAGTGATTTAGAGCAGTGGTCCCCAACCTTTTTTGGGCCATGGACCAGTTTAATGTCAGAAAATATTTCCACAGACCAACCTTTAAGGTGGGACGGATAAATGCACAAAATAAAATTATGCAACCAGCGTAAAAACTGTGGCATCTAGTTGACAGACCTGGAGCAGTTACTGTCTGCTGCTGGAGCTCCATTGTAAATGCAAGAAAAAGGGTCCTCACACTCTTTCTGTCTGACTGTGGCAGCCAAGATTGAATGGGGGGAATACAATAAGAAAAACAAAAAACAAAAAAAATGTGGTATTTTTAAATATAATTGTTGAACTTACAAAACAAGCATCAAGAGTGATTCTTAGATGGATGTAACAGAGGGAATCTGGTCATTTTTTAAAAATAAAACATCATTCAGACTTAAATATAAATAAAATGGAAATAATGTAAGTTATTTATTCTTTCTCTGTGTACCAGTACCAAATGGCCCACAAACTGGTACTGGTCTGCAGCCCAGGAGTTGGGGACCACTGATTTAGAGGACAAGATAAATGTAAGCACAGAAGCCTCAAAAAGAAAAGAGGCTCAAGAAAGCTGAGGAAACTCAGGCCTCTCAGAAAACATAAAAAGAAACAATGTCCATATCATAGGGGCACCTGAAGGAGAAGAGAATGAATAAGGGATAGAGAACTTGTTAGAAGAAATCATAGCCAAAATTTCCCTAAATTGATGACAGGAAAAGTCACACAAGTTCAAGAAGCACAGAGTCCCATTAAAGATGAACTTAAGCAGGCCTACACAAAGACACATCAAAATTAAAATGCCAAAGTTAAGAAACAAAAAAAGAATACTAAAATCTGCAAGAGAAAAGCAGTTAATTACCTACAGAGGAGCCCCTAGAAGGATGGCACTGGACTTCTCAAGAGAAACACTTCAAGATAGAAGGGTTTAGAAAGAAATATACAAAGTAATGCAAAACAGGAATCTACAAGCAAGACTACGCTATCCAGCAAAGTTATCATTTAAAAATAAAGAGCTTCCCAGATCAAAAAAAGCGCCAAGGAGTTCACTAAACTGCAAGAAATGTTAAAGGTCCCACTACAAAAAAAAAAAAAAGAAAAAAAAAGAAGAGAGAAATAGGATTATAGGTTTAAAAAATAAAATGGCAATAAATAGCTACAAATCTATAATAAACTTAAATGTAAATGGATTAAATGATCCAATCAAAAGATATAAGGTAGCTGCATGGATAAGAAAAGACCAGTATAAATGCTGTCTACAAGAGACCCACCTCAGAACAAAAGATACACATAGACTGAAAGTGAAGAGATGAAAAAAATATTTCATGTTGTCAAAAGCAATTTTCATTGTTTTTAAAAAGCTGGGGTAGCAATACTTATATCTGATTAAATAGCCTTTAAAACAAAGGCTATAGTAAGGGACAAAGAAGGTCACTACATAATGATTAAGGGAACAATACAACAAGAGGAATATGACCATTGGAAATATTTATGCACCCAATATAGGACCACCTAAATATATAAAGCAGATTTTGATGGGCATAAAGGGTGATATTGGCAGCAATACTATAATAATAAGGAATATTAATATCCCACTAACATCAATGAATAGATCCTCCAGACAGAAAATTAAAGAAACAGTAGTCTTAAATGACACACTAGATCAACTAGATTTAATTAATATCTTAAGACCATTTCACCCCAAAGTAGCAGAATATACAATACATTCTTTTCAAGTGTGCATGGTACATTTTCTAGGATAGGACACAACACGAGTCTCAATACATTTAAGAATATTAAAATCACACCAAACTTCTTCTCTGACCACAATGGCATGAAACTAGAAATCAACAATAGAAAAACTGGAAAACATTCAAACACTTGGAGGCTAAATAGCATGTTATTAAATAACAAATGGATTAACAAAGAGATCAAAGATGAAATAAAAAATTTCCTTGAAACAAATGAAAATGAACATACAACAACCCAAAATCTTTGGGACACAGAAAGAGTAGTCCTGAGAGGGAAGTTCATAGCATTTCAGGCATACCTCAAGAAGCAAGAGAAAGCTCAAATAAACAACCTACCCCTGCACCTAAAAGACCTAGAAAAAGAACAACAAATAAAGCCAAGAGGAAGTAGAAGGAAGGAGATAATAAAGATCAGAGAGGAAATAAATGACATAGATGCTAAAAAAAAATACAAAAGATCAAACAAATCAAGAACTGGTTCTTTGTAAAGGTAAACAAGATTGACAAACCGTTAACCAGATTCATCCAGAAAAAAAAAAGAGAGGACTTAATTAAATTTAGAAATGAAGGTGGAGAAGTACCAACTGACATCGCAGAAATACAAAGGATTGTAAGAAAATACTATGAAGATCTACATGCCAAAAAAATGGACAACCTAGGTAAATGGATAAATTCCTAGAAACTTACAGTCTTCCAAAACTCAATCTGGAAGAATTAGAAAACCTAAGCAGAACAATTACAACAAATGAAATTGAAAGAGTTATCAAAAAACTCCCAGCAAACAAAAGTCCTGGAACAGATGGCTTCACAGGCAAATTTTACCAAACATTCAAAGAAGAACTAACACCTATCCTTCTCAAGTTACTCCAAAAATTTCAAGAAGAGGGAAGATTTCCAAGCTAATTTTATGAGTCAAACATTATTCTCATTCCAAAACCATGTAAAGATACCACACACACAAAAAAAAACTATAAGCCCGTGATGGTGAACCTTTTTATAAAAACTGCCCACTTCTGCAGTGCTGGTCAACCTGATCCCTCCCGCCCACTAGTGGGCGTTCCAGCTTTCATGGTGGGCCAATCGCGGTGCCGTTTGGTTGTTTTGCTACTGCCCACCATGAAAGCTAAAATGTCCACTAGTGGGCGGGCGGGACCAGGTTGACCAGCACTGCAAAAGTAGGCGGTTTTTATAAAAAGATTCACCATCACAGCTATAGGCCAATGTCTCTGATGAACATAGATGATAAAATTCTCAACAAAATACTAGCAAACTGGATCCAGCAATACATTTAAAAGATCATACATCATAATCAAGTGGGATTTATTCTGGGGAGGTAAGGCTGGTACAATATATTTGCAAATCAATTAATATGATTCATTACATAAAGAAAAAGAAAAAAGAAAAATCCCATGATCATATCAATAGATGCAGAAAAAACATTTGATAAAATCTAGCACCCATTTATGATCAAAATCTCAGCAAAGTGGGAATACAGGAAACATACCTCAACATAATAAGGTCATCTATGACAAACCAAGAGCAAATACCATACTCAGTGGGCAAAAATTAAAAGCAATCCTCTTAAGATCAGGAACAAGACAGGGGTGCCCCCTTTTACCACTCTTATTCAACATAGTTCTGGAAGTCCTAGCCACAGCAATCAGACAAGAAGAAGAAATAAAAGGCATCCAAATTGGAAAAGAAAAGGTAAAACTATCATTATTTTCTGACGACATGATACTGTACATAGAAAACTCTAAAGTCTCAGTTATAAAACTACCAGGCCTGATAAATGAATATGGCAAGGTGACAGGATATAAAATTAACATTCAGAAATCAGTGGCAGTTTTATACACCAATAATAAACTGTCAGAGAAATTAAGGAAACAATCTCATTCATTATTACAACAACAAAAATAAAGTACCTAGGAATAAATTTAACCAAGGAGGTAAAAGACTTGTACTTGGAAAATTATAAGACATTGAAAAAATAAACTGAGGAAGAATCAATTAAGTGAAGCATAGACTGTGTTCATGGAAAGGAAGAATTAATATCATTAAAATGTTCATATTGGCCTGACCTGTGGTGGCGCAGTGGGTAAAGTGTCGACCTGGAATGCTGAGGTCGCCGGTTCGAAACCCTGGGCTTGCCTGGTCAAGGCACATATGGGAGTTGATGATTCCAGCTCCTCCCCCCGTCTCTCTCTCTCTCTCTCTCTCTCTCTCTCTCTCTCTCTCTCTCTGTCTCTCCCTCTCTCTCTCCTCTCTAAAATGAATTAAAAAAATGTTCATATTACCAAAAGCAATCTGTATATTCAATGCAATTTCTATTAAAATACCAATGGCATACTTCACAGATCCAGAACAAGTACTCCAAACGTTTATATAGAACTAAAAAAGAACCTGAATAACCTCAGCAATCTTGAAAATGAAGAATAAAGTGGGAGGTATTACACTTCCTGATATCAAGTTATACTACAAGTCATTGTGAACAAAACAGCTTGGTACTGGCATAAGAACAGGCATACAGGTCAATGGAACAGAACAGAGAACCCAGAAATAATTGACCTATGCTTTTACGGTCAATTAATATTTGACAAAGGAAAAAAGAGTATACAATAGAGTAAAGACAGTCTCTTTAATAAGTGGTGTTGGGAAAATTAGACAGATACATGCAAAAAAATGAAACTAGACCACCAACTTACACCATTCAAAAAAATAAACTCAAAATGGATAAAAGACTTAAATGCAAGTCGTGAAACCATAAATATTTTGGAAGGAAACATAGGCAGTATACTCTGATATCTCTCGTAGCAATATTTTTACCGATTTATTTCCATGGGCCAGTGAAATAAAGGACAAAATAAACAAATGGGACTATATCAAACTAAAATGCTTTTGTACAGCTAAAGATACCATTAACAAAATAAAAAGACAACCCACTTAATAGGAGAACATATTCGTTGATACGTCTGATAAGGAGTTTATAACCAAAATTTTTAAAGAACTTCTAAAACTCAACACCAGGAAGGTAAAAAAATCTTATCAAAAAAATGGGCAAAGGAACTGAAGAGACACTTCTCCAAAGAGGACATACAAATGGCCAATAAACATGAAAAAATGTTCAATTTTACTAATCATCAGAGAAATACAAATTAAAACCACAATGAGATACCACCTCACACCTGTCAGAATGGCTTTCATAAACAAATAACACGTACTGGCGAGGGTGTGGAGAAAAGGGAACCTTCCTGCACTGCTGGTGGGAATGCAGACTTGTGCAGCCATAGTGGAAAACAGTATGGTGTTTCCTCAAAAAATTAAAAATGGAACTGTCTTTTGACCCAGTTATTTCACTTTCAGGAATATATCCTAAGAATCCCAAAACACTAATTCAAAAGAAGATATGCACCCCCATGTTTATTGAAGCAGCATTGTTTACAATAGCCAAGATCTGGAAACAGCCCAAGTGTCCAAGAGTGGATGAATGCATAAAAAAACTATGGTACAGGCCCTGGCCGGTTGGCTCAGTGGTAGAGTGTCGGCCTGGCGTGCAGGAGTCCTGGGTTGGATTCCCGGCCAGGGCACACAGGAGAAGCGCCCATCTGCTTCTCCACCCCTCCCCCTCTCCTTCCTCTCTGTCTCTCTCTTCCCCTCTCGCAGCCAAGGCTCCACTGGAGCAAAGTTTGCCCGGGCGCTGGGGATGGCTCTGTGTCCTCTGCCTCAGGCACTAGAATGGCTCTGATTGCAGCAGAGCGACGCCCCAAGATGGGCAGAGCATTGCCCCATGGTGAGCATGCCGGGTGGATCCTGGTTGGGCACATGCGGGAGTCTGTCTGGCTGCCTCCCCGTTTCCAGCCTCGGAAAAATACAAAAAAAAAAAAAACCAAACTGTGGTACATATACACAATGGAATACTATGCAGCCATGAAAAAAGGAGGAAATATTACCTTTTGTGATAGCATGGATGGGCCTGGAGATTATTATGCTAAGTGAAATAAACTAAGCAGAGAAAAACAAATATCATATAATCTCACTTATATGTGAAATCTAATGAACTCGGTGAGCTGAGGAATGGAATAGAGGCAGAGGTGGGGTCACAGGGAGCAGGGGGCAGCTGTCAGAGGAAAGTGTGATGAGGGGATGGGATCAGAGAAGGTGAAGGGATTTGTCAAATTATATATACATAACAACAGGACAGCAAGTCCCAGAGGGTAGGGGGAAGAAAGATAAGGAGAGGGGGAGCACAGGGGGGAGAATGGAGGGCAAGTTGCTGAGGGGTTGAGGATGTCATATTGAGTAGGATATCTGAATGCATGTTAACAAAATAAATTAAATTTTTAAAAATTTTTAAAAATAAAAAGTTTAAAAAACTAATTATAAAGAAAAATACTTTGAAGTAATCTGGAAAGCTCTCCAAGATATATTCTTAAATTGGGGAAAGAATAGTTCACAAATTGTGTATGTATGTAGAAATATATTTGTGAATGTGTATAATATCTTTGAGTAGACACAATAAAAACTATCAATATTTATAACCTCTATAAAAACTTTGAGAGACCAGGAGTGAAACCTCAATTTTATTATATATTATTTTTCTTTTCTTATCATGTGTATTACCTATACAAAAAAAGGAAAATAAAAAATCTAAAAGACATTATATTGCTAAAACTAAAATTAATAAAACAAAAAAGTAAAATATATATTATACTCGATTCTGAAGAAGTTTATGGAGAAAGATAAAGTAGAAAGGACAATTAGGAAGTTTGTGGGAGAATGATACAATTTTAATAGTGTTCTCAGGAACATCCTCATTGAGAAGGTGGTATTTGAGCACCTGAAGAAGGTGAGAAAATGAGTTAGGAGGATATCTGAGAATCAAGCTTGGAGACAGAATAGAGAATGAAAAAGCCCTAAGGTGGGAATACATCTGGCTTGTTCAAGAGCAAATGAAGGCCTGACCTGTGGTGGCGCAGTGGATAAAGCATCGACCTGGAAATGCTGAGGTTGCCGGTTTGAAACCCTGGGCTTGCCTGGTAAAGGCACATATGGGAGTTGATGCTTCCAGCTCCTCCCCACCTTCTCTGTCTCTCTCTCTTCCTTACTCTCTCCTCTCTAAAATGAATAGATAAAATAAAACTAAAAAAATTTAAAAAAAAAAAAAAAAAAAAAGAGCAAATGAAGCTCAGTTAGTGATCGAGAGGAAATAACAGGATGCGAGTTCAGAGAAGTAAATAAGGCATAATATGACTTACAACAGAGCAAAATCTCTTCTGCTGCTCAGTGGAGGAGGCTGAAGGGAGGTGAGGATGGAAACAGAGAGGCAGAAATGATGGTGGATAGTAGTGGAGGTGGTCAGAAGTAGCAGGATTATGAGTACACATTGTAGATAAAGCAGACCAGGCTTTTCTGATAGGTAATGTGGGAGTAAAAAAAAAAAATGAGTGAAAGATGAACCACAGGAATGTCAGGTCTCTGACTGATAGAGCATAGTAAGTTCTTGTTTTGTGCTGTTTTGTTTTTTTGGAGAGGAAATACATTTTATTTTGGAAACTGACTGTGTTCACGATTTAATACTGTCAGTGAAGAATTATTCTTGTGTTCATAATAGATGAGATGCTTTTTACTATAAAAACTAACCCACTATTTTCTAACTTTTCAGACAAAGCTGCCTTGAAAGAGCTAAGGAAAAATCCATCTCCCCTCAGCTGAGAGTACAGCTGAGTGGCCCTCAGGAGAGTCCATGGAACCTCAGAAACTGCTAAGCATTGGATTTCTGGTGTGCTGTCTGACTTGCCTCCTATTAGAAACTGCAGTTTCCTCTACGTCACCTTTATCAGCCTTTGGAACACAAGACAAAGCAAAATTGAAATCAGACTCAAAGAGTGTGTTTGCTATTAGAATGAATGTTCCTGTCATCCTAAAACAAAACATATTTGTCTCAGGTCAGGAAAAACTGATTTTGTATTTATAAAATAATGTTCATTAGGCCCTGGCCAGTTGGCTCAGTGGGTGGAGCATCAACTTGGCATGTGGTGGTCCCGGGTTGGATCCCCAGTCAGAGCATACATGAAAAATGGCCATCTGCTTCTCTTACCCTTCCTCTCCTCCTTCTCTCTCTCTTACACTCCCGCAACCAGTGGCTTGATGGGTCCGAGCATTGGGCCCAAGTGCTGAGGATAGCTTGGTTAGTCCAAGTGTTGGCCTCAGGTGCTAAAAATAGCTCAGTGGATTCGAGCATTGGCCCTAGATGGCAGTTGCCAGGTGGATCTTAGTTGGGGCACATGCAGGAGTGTGTCTCTCTATCTCCCCTCTTCTCACTTAAAAAAAATATTTTTGATTTGGTTAAATTTAGTTCAACAAGCACTAACTCTTCTACTGTGTACCAAGCCCTTTGCTCAATGTCATGGATTATGCGTTCACAAATGGACCACAAAAGCCATAGATGCCAACCTTTCATAAACTATGACAAATGCTCCCTGAGGGGAAAAAATACAATTAAAGTTGTTTTGATGGTGATGTCAGGGAATGCTTGACAAAGGAAGTAAGATTTCATCAAAACCTGATGACCCTCTGATCCTGCTTAGGTGCCTCAAAGCGCAGCTTCCAACATGCACAGACTTGCTGCCCAGATACTTTCCAGAGGTCCAGCTCTGGAAACTGTTGCTGATGAGTGGTGATTCTTCTTGACACCACACCACAGACACATTTGTTTTCCTTACCTCTTTCCTAAGGGTTAAATCACAGTACCTTCTCCTTCCTCCCCCACTTCCTAAAGAAAACACCCACCATCTCAAACCTTACCTTAGTCAGCAAACTCCCTCTAAAGTTCCTTCTGCATTTGCCCTGGCTGGCCCCTTCCCGTCCTAGGTTCTCCTGGAGCTGGTAGCTTTCTCTTTTTTCTTCCTGGGACACTCACTATCCTCGGTATGCTGCAGAACTCCCAAACATACTGTAGGAAACAACACATTAGTTATTAATTCATGCTCCTTTTCCACAAAGTACCTCATTTACTCACCAAGACCTCAAATCAGCCCTTAAGATAGGGCACACTTTATTGTTTCTATTTGGCTCATGAGGAGGCAAAGATTATATCCATCTGAGAATAACTTTTTTTTTGTTTTTAATGTGTACCCCACAAACATCTTAGCAACAGCACAGCAAAATAGATATGGATATGGGCTCTGGGTATCTGAAAGAGCATTAGATCTGGGACAACTATTCAAACTTGAACCAGGGTTGAAATCCCAGCCCCATCATTTACTTAACCTCTCCTCAATGAAATTTTATGTTCTTCCTGCAGAAAACTCCGAATCCTGGCTGAGCAACTTCAAGGAAAATTTTTGGGATCTCGTCAAAATCTCCATGCCTCCAGCAATCATTTTAGCTTTTCTTATGACCACAACAATAATGGGGATCCTCTGCTACCTTACGTAAGCTGCCGTGAGATGAGGAGAGGGGAGGAAAGCAAGAACCTGAGGGACAGAGAAGAACAATCAGGTTACACACAAGCCTGCACATCAGAAATTCAGGCAAAAAGTTTAAGGAAAGTTATTCTGAGAACAAAACTCTGAAAGGTCATGCAACTCCTTTTTTAAAAGCATCCTCTACTTTCCTTTTCCCCTCTAACCTGCTCTGTCCATTGCCAATGACTTGCAGGTGAAAACAACCAGTGTTTGCAACTGATTGTATTTTTTTATTAACTTCATTAACTCTTAATTATTCTTCCTTTTGGTTCAGTAACTATACGTTAAAATATATAATTAGTTGTTTTTTCAATTCCTGAAAGTTTATCAAAATATTTATCTACATCATTAATTTTCAACCTGTGTGCTGCAGCACACTGGTGTGCCACAAGAATGTTTAAAACAGCTCTACTTGCCTGACCGGTAGTGGCACAGTGGATAGAGCATTGACCTGGGACGCTGAGGTCCCAAGTTCAAAACCCTGAGGTCACCGGCTTGAGCACAGGCTCATCAACATGATCCCATGGTCGCTGGCTTGAGCCCAAATGACGTTAACTTAAGCAACAGGTCACTGGCCTGGCCTGAGCCCCCCCACCCACCCATTCCATCAAGGCACATATGAGAAGCAATCAATGAACAACTAAACTGAAACAACAATGAGTTCATGCTTCTCACCTCTCTCTCTCTTACTAAAATGTGTATGTGTGTGTGCAATACCTGACTATTTAGTCAAGGACACTGACCTCTTTTCCTTTAGATTGTCAAAGTAAAAAATGACAACAGCCGTCACAATAGCCATCCAGTGCGAATGAATCAAAATTATACCTATTTTTTGTCAGATTGACAAAAAAATTTTTTTTTTTTGGTGTACCGTAGAATTTTAACAATTAGCTTATGTGTGCCATGAGATGAAAAAGGTTGATAATAACTGATCTACATAAATCACATGAAGCCAAAGAGATTCCTGTAATAGTTAATTAACAATATTGTTCAGTATGGCTAGAAAAGCCTCAATTTCATCTGTTCAGTCAGTACTTACCAAGTGATAACTATCTGACTGTCTGTGTCCTGGTGGCTAGAGAGACAGAGAAATAATTACAAACTGGTGGGTCAGTGCTATGGTGGGAGACAGTTCAAGTGGGAGAATCCATGAAAGTGTATGATGGGATAAATGGCTTTGTATAGTGAAAGTTCAAACTTCACAATCTAATAAAGTGGCTTAGGCAAAGATTAGATTAAGGGTGCGGTGTCTCCACCTATGACACCTAAGAGCCTCGAAATGATCACAGGCTCAAGAATTGTGTCTAAGGGCAAAAACCAATGAATTTACTGTCATTCAGAAGCACTAGAGATAGGGAGGGAAACACAATGCAACTGGAGTCAGTACTTGAAATAAAACCACCTTAAAAATGCCTGGTCACAGGGCAAGGTAGAGCAGAGCCAAGCCTTCAGTCCTGTGAACTCTGAGAAGCTGCAATCTGCTTTGATGTTTCCCAACCTGTTTGCCTCTGGCTACGTGACCCAAGCTCCCATGCCATATTTCTGGTATGTCTGTTGCTGGCTGCTTCCTGCTCTGGCCTGAGATTGGCCCAGGTCCACTGGTTTTGCTCTGCCTGTGGCACTAGCTCCCTCACTTAGCCTCTTGTCTTCCCTGACTCTCTTGGAAATAAATAACAGAAGCATACTAAAAGATTCAGAACTATATACACTGGGAGAAGATATTTTCTCAATTCATAAAAGTGACTCCGTTATAATAGGGCCCTGTAGGATAAAATGAAGTATTATGTAATAAGATCCTGTATAAGTGTCTACTATCTTCCCCTATGAATACATGTGAATTTTCAAGAGTTTGAAGAAAGATTATACAAAATAAAATTCATGCAATAGCTATGGTTATACTGAATAGAAGAGAGATATAAAATCAAAAAGCAATGAACATTTTTAAGAACAGATAGCAACACGACAGAAATTTACAGAGGTCTATGGTTTGTATTGGACATGTTAATTTTTTAGGTTAATGTAAGACTGTATAGTAATTCTGTGTTAATAATGGCTCTGAAGCTCAGTAGTACACACCCTAATATCACTTTAAAATTAGCTTAGTGGTAAATCAAGTGTCTGGAAATAAAAACTGCTGACAGACATGACAAATTTCCAATTAAGATGTCAGTGGGTGTACTCAAAACCATCTGGGAATTTAAAAGGCAAAAAAAAAAAAAATGAAGAACTGTGTCCAACCTGGCCATGCGGCAGCACAGTGGATAGAGGGGTGGCCTGGGATGCTGAGGACCAAGATTTGAAACACTGAGGTCTCCAGTTTGAGCATAGGCTCACCAGATTGAGCACAGGGTCTCCAGCTTGAGTGTGGGATCATAGACATAACCTCATGGTTGCTGGCTTGAGCACAAGGTCGCTGGCTTGAGCAAGGGGTCACTTGCTCTGCTGCAGTCCCCTGGTCAAGGCACATATGAGAAAGCAATCAATGAGCAACTAAGGTGCCACAACAATGAGTTAATGCTTCTCATCTCTCTCTCTTCCTTTTTGTCCCTGTCCGTCTGTCTCTCTCTCTCTCTCTCTCTCTCTCTCTCTCACTAAAAAAAATAAAGAACTGTGTCTAGGAAACAACTTTAGGTATAGTCACTGGCACATAGAACTGATTGGCACCAAATAAAAATCAGCTAAGTTTTTTATTTTATTTTTTGATTTTAGAATGAAGAGAGAGAAAGAGAAAGGCAGCAGGGGCAGGGGGAGGAATGGGAAGCATCAACTTGTATATGTGCTTTGACTGGGCAAACCCAGAGTTTTAAACCCACAACCTCAACATTTCAGGTCAAGCAGAAGTCAACTAAATTTTTGAAAGAGGCTTATTACTGAAGAAACCATGAAACAAACCAAATGAGCCATTTATTGTTTGAGCCTTAAAACAGTATTCGGACACAGGGTTTGAAGGCTCCTGGGAGAGCATGTTCCCCAACACTGGCTTCAAATGCAGCACTAGAGAACAATAGACAAGAAGGGCCTCCCAGAGGATAGGCATTGGGCCAGAGAGCTCCTCCTATAAAGCACTATCCCGGCCTAATTAATGTCTGTCCAGCAGGATTCCAGGATTATTACTACAGGGCAGTGACTGCTGTGTATCTCCCATTCTTCTTTTTTTCAAATGGGAATGTTTATGGTAGTTATCCTCTTCCTGCTCCAACATTGTATATGAGGTGTGGAGATCAGGGGCAGATAACTCCGTTTTAGTTCATAGGTCACTTAACCAAGAAGAACTAGAAATCAGACTAGAGAGAAGCAAACATCGCCCAGATACTCTGGACTTGAAGTTGGACATGGTGAGAAATGGATTGAGTCTTAGGGAAATGTGCCATAAGTCGGGTGTTCTAGGAGCAGATAGTGAGATAGGAGTTTGGTATGCAGGGTATGATCAGTGATCGATGTCTATGGAAGGTAGGGGAAAGAAGGGAGAAGTTAAATTGCCTTGCAAGTTCAAGAAAGCCTTGGTTGATCCCATCAGAGCTGTCTTACATTAGCCTGAAATAGCTGGACCTTTGTAACCACATCTCAATTTGTTAATGGGTGTGGGTAGTACAGGCAGCTCTTGACAACTGAGGTGAACCCTAAAATTGTTAACAGTGAGAGGCTGTGTGTTGACAGCACTCTCAGCAGCTAGAGAAATGAGACCATTTCCAAGAAGGAATCTAGGTGTCATGTTTCTGTGTGCACTGCCGGGTGGCTGTGTTCCATATATGGAAGAGTGGGACAAACATCAGGTGGTCAGTAAGACAGACTGTGACAGAGACTGGCTATCTGTTTGCCAATCCTGTTCCTTCTCCCCAAGCATAGAGACATGCTGAATTTGCCAACTATAAAAGCCAGGACTCAAGTCAAGATATATCTGATTCGGTATCTTTTAAGTCATTGTTACTCAAACAATGTCCAGCAGGCCAGCGGCATCAGAAACATCTGAAGTATTGGTTAACATGCACATCCATAGGCAACTTCTGTGAAGACAGAGCAGGCAACATGCCAAGAGAAATACTTCCTTCTTTGAAGTAAATGGCTCAACTTGAGGAGAAAACCCAATAAGCCCTTGCTGGGAACAAACAAGCTACCTAGTGAAAGAAACATCAGGGTAGTGAGGGCAAGAGGGCAGGCCTGATATAGCAAAACAAAAGAAGACATTGATGAAAAAATATAAAAAGAGATTTGGTATACCAGACCAAAAAAGCCAGCACTCTTAAATAGAAAGATTTTAGTGAAAGTAAGATCAGAGAGAAAAAAAATGATAGCTACAGGAGATAATTTCTTTATAGAAGAAAAACAAAATGATATAACAGAAAAAATACTTCATAGTATAATTTTTTAAATGTTGCAGAAGTAAAGGAAGATTTGAGTCGATAGTCATAATCATAGTCATTATGTCACAGAAAAAATTGACACTTGGCACTGGGCACATAGTAGACTCTCAGTAATACTTGTTGGGCTTTTTTATAAATACATTTTACAGCAAGGGTTGCAGTTTCCCTGTGTTTCTTTTTATTTGTTCTCTATACTCCCTAATACACCATTAGGCGCAGCTGTAAGGAAAGCTTAAGCAAGCTGCTGGTTACCTGAGGAAATCAACATGGAAGCCTCACAGTACTCCAGCGGCAATCAGGGGGACTGACTGGCACTACCCAGTCTGCAAAGATACATGTTATCAGCAGTAATGGGATTCAGCCAGTTCACACCTGTTTGGCAGAACCAATAATTTTTTGTTGAGTTTGGTAAACTGGTTGTTAAAATGGCACTTGTAATCAGGTTCTCTCTAAGGTGGGTGCCTGGGCAGCCGCCCAATGTGGAACTCACAAATTTACATTCCTTACTCTTTTTAACATTCATCTGCACAATAGTGCATTCTAAGCGCCAGGCGTCCCTGAACTACAGCCCGGCCCGCGGGCCGCAATTGGCCTCCTAAGGCCATTTATCCAGCTCCCGCTGCACTTCCAGAAGGGGCAACTCTCTCATTGGTGGTCAGTGAGAGGAGCACTGTATGTGGGAGCCCTCAATGGTCTGAGGGACAGTGAACTGGCCCCCTGTGTAAAAAGTTTGGGGACCTCTGAAAAAGAAGCAATATGGAAATATCTTAAATAACAGTTTTATTGTTTTTGTCAGGTATTATTTAATATTTTTTCATTAATATTTTAAAACTTATAATCTAGTTTTGTGTACCTCTTATTGTTCTTATTTAAGTATTAAATGCATGAAATAATAAACTACCTTTCGGTATATCATTATTTTAAACTTAAAACAGTCATTAGGGCAGAGAACTGGTTGTTAAATTATTTAAATCTCACCACTGCGTATAAGGAATTTTTAGTACTGTTTATAATAGTGAAAAAATACAAACAACTTAAATGTTTATTGGTTGATTAAAGAAAGCATTGAACATTCATACAGTGAGTACTGTATAGTAACCAAAACATTGTTGTAGAAGACAATTACATAGAATCATATTCATGAAACATTGTTGAGTGGAAGAAGGCAGATATATAACAAAGGATATACAATTTAATTCAATTTGTTATTAAAAACTATATGTATAAGAGGAAAGCCTCTAAAGCCTTAACCAAAATATTAGATAATGGTTATCTACTTGTGGTAGTGAATAGATGGATTATTTTCTTTTTTCTTTTTTTGTGTCAGAGAGTGACAGATAGACCGACAGACAGACAGGAAGAAGAGAGATGAGCAACATCAACTCATAGTTGTGGCATGATAGCTGTTCATTGATTGCTTTTCATACATGCCTTGATGGGATGAGAGGGCTCCACTTGAGCCAGTGACCCCTTGCTCAAGACAGCGACCTTGAGCTCAAGCTAGCAGCCATGAGGTCATGACTATGATCTCACGCTCAAGCCAGTGACCTCGGGGTTTCTAACCTGGGTTGTCATCATCCCAGATCACCACTCTATTTACTGTGGCACCATCTGGTCAAGTATGAATAGGTGGTTTTAATCATTACTATTGTTATTTAATTTGATGTTTATTTCTGTCTATCTGCACTTTCTAATCTTTCTACAACAAACTGTATTGTTTGATTAGTATGTTTTTTGAAAGATATTTTAAAAACAAAAGAAGAAAAACTATCTGACCCTATTTCTACCTCTACCTCCAATCCCAATTTTACCAGAAACACATTCATTTTCTCAAGTAATCAAATCATTATGTTCACATTTGGTTCATATTAAGAAACTGTCTAAAATCTTACCTTGGAAAATTTGCTATAACTAAAAAGTAACTGCAGACCAAGAGATGTATAGGAATTTAAACTTTGATTGACATTCATAATTTTCTCTCCATTTCCCAGTCTTCTTGTAGGTGGACCAAACCAATGAAGTACTAGAAGAGTCAATTGGGCAAGTGTGGAATTTAGTTTGCTGGATTCCAAGAGAGTGGAGAGCGTGCTATTTGCTTACAATGAAGAAGTATCTATCAATTAAAATTAAATTGTCTTCATCTTAAACAATTTTTGTCTTATTTTCTCCTCTAAAACATGCAATTCAAGAATGAGAATAGCCTTATTGCAGTTTTGATTAAAAAATAATACACAGCCCTGGCCGGTTGGCTCAGCGGTAGAGCGTCGGCCTAGCGTGCGGAGGACCCGGGTTCAATTCCCGGCCAGGGCACACAGGAGAAGCGCCCATTTGCTTCTCCACCCCTCCGCCGCGCTTTCCTCTCTGTCTCTCTCTTCCCCTCCCGCAGCCGAGGCTCCATTGGAGCAAAGATGGCCCGGGCACTGGGGATGGCTCTGTGGCCTCTGCCTCAGGCGCTAGAGTGGCTCTGGTCGCAATATGGCGACGCCCAGGATGGGCAGAGCATCGCCCCCTGGTGGGCAGAGCGTCGCCCCTGGTGGGCGTGCCGGGTGGATCCCGGTCGGGCGCATGCGGGAGTCTGTCTGACTGTCTCTCCCTGTTTCCAGCTTCAGAAAAATGGAAAAAAAAATAATAATAATACACACTTGGCCGGCCAGGTAGCTCAGTTGGTTAGAGTGTCATCTCAATATACCAAGGTTGCAGGTTCAATCTCTGGTCAGGACACATACAAGAATAAACCAGACTGATAAACAAGTAGAACAAAACAGTCTTTCTCACTTTCTGTCTCTCTCTTTCCCTGTCTCTAAAAATAAAAATAAATAAATAAAAAATTTTAAAAGTAATACATGCTTGTTGCAAAATTTAGGAGAAAGAGTACCCCTAATTTTAGAGCCCAGAAGTAAACATTGTTAACATCTTGATATATCTCTTTTCAAACTTTTCTATACTTAACAGTACCAGTTTCCCAAAATATGTTCTATGAAACAATACTGCTGTTTTAACAAATGTTTTGAGACAATAAAGGCTCTGTGGTCAATTAAGTTTTGAGAGATGCTGGATTAAACAAATTTTAAAAATTGGGCTTTTCTATTTTTTAATTGAATTTATAGGATGGCATTGGTTAATAAAATTATATAAGTTTCAGGTGTACAATTCTATAATATATCATCTGTATATTGTGTGTTCACTGAAAGGCAGAAACTGCAGGCTGAAACGAAAATATGAGTCTAGTGTGTTCCAAAAGGAAAATTTATTTTAAAAGTGCTTGGGTGCAAGCGGTCTGAGACCAACAAAGGGTGTCAGCCCCGAGATACAGGAGGGGGGTGTCTGATATAGGGTTGCTGCAGGCATTTGCTAGCATGGGGTTGGGTGCACCTGGACATGTTCAGATTAGCATATCTTGTTTTGTGGCCTTGGTCACTGACTTGACAATGAGCAGGAGGAGGGGATTCACCTGCAGAAACACCTCCTCTGCAAGTTCTGATGTAGCACAGGCCTAATCAGCATGGTCTTGTCTGGTGTCCTTGGTAAATCTTCAAGACAGCCAAGGTCAGAGGTCTTCCAGGAACAGCTGCGTCCTGGACTTTCTGGGCCTGTGGCTAGGCTTTTTATAAACAACTATTGTGATTTAAACTTCCCTAATGGTCAGGTCCCTACCCAGTGTAAGCTTTTCCCTGACATTCCTGAAAAGGTAAACTTTTTGCTACTTTTCGAAGTAAAGGCCAGGAAGCCATTAAGAGAGAGAATAGCAAGCAAATTAACTGCAACCTTACAGTGGGGGATGAGAATGTTCTATTTTGAGCCCTTTCTCCTCCTTTGAGCCTACATTGTTCTCAGGATGGCAGCTGAGTAGCCATTTTATCTATCACTGACCACCCCAAGTCAAGCCTGTTCTATCACCCTTTAGCTCCCGTTTACCCTTTTCTACCTACCCTCACCCTTCTTTCCCCCAGGTAATCACCATACTGTTGTCTGTGTCTATGAGGTTTTTTGTTTTTGTTTTGGGGTGTTTTTTTTGCTTAATCCCTTCACCTTTTTCACCCAGTCCCCCCAACTCCCTCCTTTCTGACAGCTATCAGTCTGTATCTGTATCTATGAGTCTGTTTCTATTTAGTTTGTTTCTTTGTAATAGGACCTCTAAGCCTTTAAAGGCTAATTTAAATCTCTAAGAGAGGGTATAATGTGCAGAATTTTCCAAACAACTTTGAACACAGGATTGAGAAATGCTTACACACACAGTCACAGACACTTGTTCACATACCTACTTTTTCTTTTACCAAATAGTATACAATGCATGCTCTTTTGTCGCTTACTTTTCTCTTCACTATGACATATCATGGATATGTTTCCATGTCAGTAAATATGTTCATACATATGTAGTTTTAAGTGTTGCACAGTATTCCTTGTGATGGATATAACATGCTCTATATAATACTAATTATAGTCATGTGCCATATAATGATGTTTCAGTCAATAACAGACAGCATATACGACAGTTGTTCAATAGATTGTAATGGAGCTGAAAATTTCCTACCACCTAGTGATATGGTAGCTGTTCTAATGCTCTAGCACAAAGCATTACTCATGTGTTTGCTGATGCTGGTGTAAACAAACCTACTGCACTGCCAGTTGTATAAAAATATAGCAGATAGGCCCTGGCTGGTTGGCTCAGCGGTAGAGCATCGGCCTGGCGTGCGGGGTACCCAGGTTCAATTCCCGGCCAGGGCACACAGGAGAGGCGCCCATTTGCTTCTCCACCCCCCCCTTCCTCTCTGTCTCTCTCTTCCCCTCCCGCAGCCGAGGCTCCATTGGAGCAAAGATGGCCCGGGCGCTGGGGATGGCTCCTTGGCCTTTGCCCCAGGCGCTAGAGTGGCTCTGGTCGCAACAGAGCGATGCCTCGGAGGGGCAAAGCATCGCCCCCTGGTGGGCAGAGCGTCGCCCCTGGTGGGCGTGCCGGGTGGATCCCGGTTGGGTGCATGCAGGAGTCTGTCTGACTGTCTCTCCCCGTTTCCAGCTTCAGAAAAATACAAAAATAAATAAATATATATATATATATAGCAGATACAATCATGTACAATAAATAATATTTGATAACAATAATAAACATCCATGTTACTGTTTTATAAATTTACTATACTATAATTTTATCATTACTTTTGAGTATACTCTTTTCACTTATTAAAAAAAAGTTTGCTGTACAACAGTATGCTGTGTTATCCCAGCAGCCACCTCATACGTCTCATCTCTTGATTGTATCATTTCTCTTGTGTTTGATTTAATCCCTTGTTGTTTTCTAGACTAATGTGCTGTACAGGTTTGTATTCTAGGAACAATAAGCTATACCATATAGTCTAGGCGTGTAGTCGGCTGTATCGTCAAGCTTTGTGTAACAATGCAGTCACGTAAAGACACCTTTCTCAGAATGTAATCTCATCCTTCAGCAGTGCCTGACTGTATTTAAGGTGGTAAAATGGATAGAGCATTGACACTGAAGTCCCAGGTTCGAAAGCCCGAGGTCATTGGCTTGAGTGAGGGTTCATTGGGCTTGAATGCAGGTTCACCAGTTAGAGTGTGGTGTTGTCAACTTGAGTGTGGGATCCTAGACATGACCCCATGGTCACTGGTTTCAGCCCAAAGGTCACTGGCTTGAAGCCTAAGGTTGCTGACTTGAGCAAGGGGTCACTGGCTAGGTTGGAATCCCCCAGGCAAGGCACATATGAGAAAGCAATCAATGAACATCTAAGGTGCCACAACTGTGAGTTGATGCTTCTTATCTCTCTCCTTTCCTGTCTGTCTGTCCCACCCCCACACACACAGACTCACACACATAGCTCCATCCATGTTGATGCTTGCAGTAATAGTCCATTTTCATTCACACTGTGTAACATACTATTATATGGAAAGAACTCCACTCATTTAGAGAATCTTCTGTAGAAAAACATTTGTATTGCTTCTGAGTTTTTCTAAGCTATATAAAGCTTTTATAAATATTGTTGCAGGTCTCGGAGTGCACATATTCAATAGTTTTCCTAAAGAATGCACCTTGTGGCCTGACTTGTGATGGTGCAGTGAGTAAAGCATTCAACCTGGAATGCTGAGATTGCAGGTTCGAAACCCTGGGCTTGCCCAGTCAAGGCACATATGGGAAGCAGCTATGAGTTGGTGCTTCCCACTCCTCCCCTCCTCCCTTCTCTCACACACACGCTCCTCACTCTAAAAATCAATAAATAAAATCCTTTTTTTAAATCAAAAAAATAAAAAAAATACACCCTGTGATTGACTTGCTGGGTCAAAGGGTAAGTGCACGCTTCATTTCATTATACAATGCCAGCTTCCCAAAGCAATTGCACCAATTTATACTCCCACCAACAGTAGGAGTTTAATGTTCCCATTATCCCTCATCCTTGAGAACATGCAATATCATTGGTCTTTTAATTTTTTGCCAATCTTATAAATGAGAAATTGTATCTTATTGTTTTCTTATTCTGTACTTCCCTGATAACTGATTAGATTAAAGACCTTTTTCATGTATTTATGGATAATTTGTCTTATGAAATTCCTATTAATGAATTCTGCTCATTTTTCTGAATTATAATTAATTATTGTATGGTGTGAGGTAGTCTAATGGTCTCTTTTTAATGTTCTGAGAAGCAATCCTTTTCCACTCATGAACTTTGAACTAAACTTCTATGCCTAAAGGCAGTTCTGGAAATTGAGCAAAGCAGATACTTGCAATAAATTCCAAGAAGCAATAAATTCCAAGGAGCAAAATCAGATTCTGAGCAATAAGCACCCGGAACTGGAACTGGCTGACCAATAAAAGGCATGGAAATGTTGAAAAAAGACAGGCTGTATGACCACCCATTCTCTGAGTCAGCCAACTTGCTTTCCCAGTACTTTTCCACCCTGAACTTTTTCTTCAGTAAAAAAAAGCTTTAACTAAATTTTGCTCAAAGAGTCACCGTCTCTGGATAAAGTGTTTGCCTTCACCTCTAACCAGTCTAAGTTCCTGTTTTGATAATATGGCTCCCCAATATGCTCAGTAGCACTTAGTGCAAGTCTCTTTTCCCTACTGCTCTACCACCTGTCATGTTATCAAGAATCTAAATATGCATAAATCTGCTTCTAGTCTCTCTTCTGTTCCACTGGTCTATTTGTCTAATTCTCTGCCTATAGCACACTCTCTTAATTACAGGTCTTGTCACTTAGAAGGCAGGTCTTCCCACCTTGTTCTTCTAGAATGCTTTGACTGTTTTTGTTTACAATTCCACACATATTTTAAAATTAGATTGTCAAGTTTCACAAAACATACATGTTGATATTTTTATTGTAATTGCATTGAATCTACAGCTAAATGTGGAGAAATGACAACTTCATAAAACTGTGTCTTCCAAATCACAAACATGGCTTATCTCTTCATTTTTTAACTTTTCTTTAATGGATTCCAATAGAGTTTTGTAATTCTCTTCATATAATCTATATAGACAGATTTAGTCCTAGGTATTTGATCATTTTAGATGTTATAATGAATAGTATTTTTAAGTTACATTTTCTGTGGGTTGCTGGAGTACAGAAATGCAATTAACTTCTGTATCATGATTATAACCAGCAACCTTACTAATAGTGCTTATAATTTTAATAATTTATCTGCAGATTTTAAAATATTCTGCAAAGAGAAGTATCAGAAGATAATAATTTTGTTTTATCTTTCCCAATCTTCATATCTTTATACTTTTATTTTACCTTACTGTGCTGGGTAAGACTCACACTACAATGTAAAAAAAAAAGTGGTTACAAAGACATTCTTGTCTTGTTCAAAATCTTAAAGGAAATGCATTCGGCTTTCACCACTAAGCTATTTTTTTGTAGAGTTTTTTACAAATAACTTTTAAAACTCAGATTAAGGATACTTTTTTCTATGCCTTGTTTGTTTAAAACATTGTTTAGCCTGACCGGGTGGTGGCGCAGTGGGAGGCCGAGGACCCAGGTTCGAGACCCCGAGGTTCCCAGCTTGAGTGCGGGCTCATCTGGTTTGAGCAAAAGCTCACCAGCTTGGACCCAGGGTCGCTAGCTCAAGCAAGGGGTTACTTGGTCTGCTGAAGGCCCGCAGTCAAGGCACATATAAGAAAGCAATCAATGAACAACTAAGATGCCGCAATGCGGAACAAAAAACTAATGATTGATGCTTCTCATCTCTCCATTCCTGTCTGTCTGTCCCTCTCTCTGACTCTCTCTCTGTCTCTGTCAAAAAAAAATTTTTTTTTACAAACATGAATAAATGTTTAATTACACTAAACATTTTTTACCTAGTGAGATAATAAGATTTTCCCCATTAATATGTTAATGTGGTAAATTGGATTAATAAATTTTCTTTTTTTTTTTCATTTTTTCATTTTTCTGAAGCTGGAAACGGGGAGAGACAGTCAGACAGACTCCCACATGCGCCCGACCGGGATCCACCCGGCACGCCCACCAGGGCGACGCTCTGCCCACCAGGGGGCGATGCTCTGCCCATCCTGGGCGTCGCCATATTGCGACCAGAGCCACTCTAGCACCTGAGGCAGAGGCCACAGAGCCATCCCCAGCGCCCAGGCCATCTCTGCTCCAATGGAGCCTTGGCTGCGGGAGGGGAAGAGAGAGACAGAGAGGAAAGCACGGCGGAGGGGTGGAGAAGCAAATGGGCGCTTCTCCTGTGTGCCCTGGCCGGGAATCAAACCCGGGTCCTCCGCACGCTAGGCCGACGCTCTACCGCTGAGCCAACCGGCCAGGGCCAATAAATTTTCTAATGTTAAGCTAATCTTGATTCCAATAGCTGAAATTTTTGGCCCTATTTTATTATCTGCAGTTTCAACTGGATCTCTCTCACGGGACCTTGTTTCCTTGTTTGTATGTAATAATTTTTTTTTTAATCTGTGAGCTGCACATTTTGGGGGACATTTATGTGTAGAAATGAAGGTTGGTATTAATAAAGACTTCTCCAGAAAGTTTTTGTGTTTCTTCCAGGTACCTTAGGGCTCTGTTGGTAAAAAAATTACTTAAAGTTAAATTATCCACTTAATATTTGTCAGGCTACCCTGGTACTGTGACTTTGAGCTATCAACCTGTGCAAGGGCCAGTCTGTATTTATAAAATCTTAAGGGAGATTTTTTTCTTAGTCTTTTGTGATAGATTCAATTAGTAGTCCTGCAGAAAATAGGTTAGTGGTTACCAGGGGCCAGGGGAAGGAGGTTAGGGAGTGACTGATGATGGGTATTGGGTTTCCTTTGGAGGTATTAAAAATGTTCTGAAATTAAGTAGTGCTGATGGTTGCACAACTCTGTGATTATACTAAAAACCACTTGAATTGTTCACTTTAAATGGGTGAATTTTATGGAAAGAAAGAGAAATTATTTTTTAAGTATTGACATCACTCACTAGAGTTTCTTAACATATAAAAATGGGGAAATTGAACCCAACTTTATATCCCTCAAACTCAGTCTGAACAGACTCATGGCAGCTCTGGTTCCTACCACTTCTGGACTCAGCCCTGAACTATATGGCATGTGGGATCTGACTCCCTAGTGACAGCCAGGACCAAGGTAGCATAACTCAGAGATGTGGGGAAATTAACACCCAGTTGAGTGAACTTTGATCAGTGAGAGAGATGAGATCAAAACCTGCTAGCAGGTCAATTCCTTTCCTTTCCTTGACAGTTTTGCTTCAGGTTTTGTTTTCCTATGAATCCAGAAAGCAATCTTGTCTTGGGCCAGTCCTCAAAGGAGGCCTGTTTCATGGGGTTTGGGGGAAATAAAGAATGGTTTAGCTCATGGCCCTGGCCGGTTGGCTCAGCAGGAGAGCATTGGCCCGGGTGTGGAAGTCACAGGTTTGATTCCTGGTCAGGGCACACAGGAGAGGCAACCATTTGCTTCTCCCCTTCCTCCTTCTCTCTCTTTCTCTTCCCTTCCAGAATCCATGGCTCACTTAATTGGAGCATGTTACCCCGGGCACTGAGGATGGCTTCTTGAAACCCCTGTCTTAAGTGCGAAAAACAATTCAGTTGCAAGTATGGCCCCAGATTGGCATAGCATTGACCCCAGATGGAGGTTGCCAGGTGGAACCCTGTTGGGATGCATGCGGGAGTCTATCTCTGTATCTCCCCTACTCTCACTTAAAAATAAGTAAATAAATAAAAAATAAACAGCAAGAATGGTTTAGCTCAGGAGAAGGAGCAAAAGCATGCACACTACTGGTTCTCTTCCTGTCCAAACAAGGCAGCTCTGGTACAGAATATTTGGTATGTGCATAGAGAAAGACTTGGGAGATTACCTACCAAACCTGAGAAGGTTGTCTCTTCTGGGGAGTGGGAAGGAGTAAAGGAAGGATTTTTCTCTATTTTATATATTTATGTATCTCTGATTTGTTTTCTTCTTGTTTCAATAATATTTTATTGTGTTAATATACCAAAGTTAATGGGCATTTGAGTTACTTACAGGTTTTTGCTATTAACAAAACTATGTTTATGAATTTTGGCGTACACGTCCCTTGTTGTGCATATTTAAGAACTTCTCTTGAAGGGTAGATACTGTTTAATTTTATGAGATAATAGACAACTGGCATGACCTGTGGTGGCACAGTGGATAAAGCATGAACCTAGAATGCTGGGGTTGCCAGTGCAAAGCCCTAGGCTTGCCCAGTCAAGGCACACATGAGAAGCAACTATGAGTTAATGCTTCCCGTTCTTTCCCACCATCACCCTGCTTCTCTCTCTCTCTTCTCTCTAAAATTAATAAAATATTTTTTAAAAGAGAGATAATGGAGAACTGTTTTTCTGTTAATACTAATTTTTATTCCCATAAGCAATGTTCAGGACCTCATATGGATTCACATCTTCTCCAACAGTTGATATTGTTAGACCTTTTAATTTTTGAAAATTGAATGGGTGTACAGTAACATTTCATTGTAGTCTTGATTTGCATTTCCCTTATCATTAATGTGGTAGAATAGCTGTTCATATACTTATTGGACATATGTGTTTCTCTATCTATGAAATGTTTATTCATGATATTTATCATTTTTCTACTGGACTGTTTGTGATTTTCTTTTTAATCTGTATACACATATATATGTATATACATTCATAATAACAATCCTTTGTCACTTGTGTGTATTGAAAATATTTTCGCCTAATGCACACCTGGGTTGGTTTTTTGTTATTGGGTTGTTTTTTTGCTTTTTGTTTTGTTTTTTGATGAGTAAAAGTTCTTAATGTTAATGAAATCAGTTATCAATATTCTGTTTTATCAATGTTTTGTCTGCACTGTTTAGTAAATATTTTTCTGTCCCAAAGTCTAAAAGTTCTTTGTTGATGTTTTCTGTCAAGCGCTTTAAAGTTGTGTTTATGACATAACATATATTTTGGAGGTGAAGGATATGTTTATTACCTTAATTGTGGTAACACAGTATATTCATATGCCAAACCCATCAAATTGTATACATTAACTCTGTGTGGATAGTTTTTGTATACCAATTTTACCTCAAAAAAACTGGAAAAAGAAAAAGGCCAAGGAGAGAAAATATTATTTACCTAAATAAGTTGCTTGATTAATTGCATATTTTTAAATAAGTGTACTTCCTATATATGTAAGCTTACGTGCTCAAATTAAGAGTTTTAGTGAGAGATTAAATGATATAAAGTTCTCTGTCCTGTATACAAAACTATAGGTAAAATTTACTGGAAAGGCCTTGACTGGGTAGGTCAGTTGGTTAGAGCATCATCCCCATATGACAAGGTTGCAGGTTTATCTCCCCTCACGGCACACACAAGAATAAACCAATGAGTGCATAAATAAGTGGAACAAAGTAGTACTTCTCTCTTTCTTTGCTTTCCTCTCTGTTTCTAATATCTATAAATAAAAAATATTTTAGATTTGTTGGAAGATTATTATAAAGTTGTAAAGTTTATGACAGTTAAGTCCTTCATCTACCTGGAATAGTGTGTGTGTGTGTATGTGTGTGTGTGCGCGCGTGTGTGTGTACGACATGAAGGAGGGTTACAATTTCATCTCTTTCGGTATAAATATTTTCCAGCTTCACTTAATGAAAAGTCTCTCTTTACGTACCTAGAATGCCACCTTTATCATATACCACAGTTCCACACATGCAAGGGTATGTTTCTGTGTTCTTTATCTGTTCCTTTGCTCAGTCTATAGTTGCACTAATATCACACTCTTCATTTTTATCGTTCCCTCACTCTTTTGTGCCTTCTACAGCTCCGTTTGAGTAATCTTGGGGAAGTGAGCTATCAATCATGTGCACTCAGCCTCTTAAGCAGGCAAAAGTGGACGATCTGGCTTCAAACTCTTGCCCTTGGATTTCCTCCTATTGATTTACTGAAAGATCCAAATAAAATTACATAGAGTAATGAACTGCTTTCAATACTGTGAGGTTACTAGCTTGGTGTAAAGGGGACCAGGGTTTTATAAGGTGAGAAAGTATCTACAAATGGTGAACAGCCCTGAGCCCCGCTAAGCACAGTTAAATTTTTTGTTGTTGTTTTAACAACACTAAGGCGTTAGGATGCTAAAGAATCATGCTCTGGGATTCCTAAGGAATGTCGTCTCCCTCCGCTTCCACTGAGCTCTCAAAAATGTTGTGGCATTAGCAGAAGGTGTGGCCTAAGATAGGTAAAAGCACTTTGTTTTGGGAGGCAATCAGGTCTTTCATCATTGAACAGTAATGTATATGTGCTGCCAAAGCGAGCACTGAACAGCAATATAAATGGCAGAGAATCCCCAGCACAGGAGCCTTAAAGGCATTTTCACATCGTCTTGTACCCGCACCCATTTATGGACACAGCCTGGAGTCAAAAGGGAAACAGGCGCAGCCCCTACTTTCTTGCCTGCTACCCCCACGCACTCGGCCGGGGTGTGATCTGTGCGCTCAACCAGCCCGAGGCTGGGGGCCCCTGCGCTGTTTTAGAGCTGTTTCTCTCGCTTCTCCCCAGCCTCTCTGGGATTCAGCCACAGGCGCCTTGCCAAGGGCTGCGCCTCCTCGCGGTCCCCTGGAGCCCAAAGCCGTGCGCCGCGGGGCCGGGCGTGGGCGGCCCAGGGGCGGGGCGATGGTGGCAGTGGGCCGGGCGCCTGTGGGGTGGAGACTGGCCCAGCCGCACCGCCTCCGCCGCGTCCGCCGCCTCTGCCTCCTTCACCTCCCCCGCCGCCCTCGCTGCCCCGCAGGCACCCTGCCCTCTCTCACGTCAGCTTCTGCCTCTGAGTCCCCGCGTCTCCGCGTCTCCGCGTCCGGGCTCCCGCAAGATGACACTCAAGGCGAGCGAGGGCGAGAGTGGGGGCGGCATGCGTACTGCACTCTCCGACCTCTACCTGGAGCACTTGCTGCAGAAGCGCAGCCGGCCGGAGGTGAGCGGCCCCGTGGGTCCCCAGGGCGCAAGGTGCGGAGCCAGGACTCTCCGCACCGCCGGCTCCGGGGCCTCTTCGGTCTGCGGCCCTGTCCCTGGGGGCCTGACCTCGGGGGTCCTGTCTCCCGGGGAAAGGCCGCGGCTACCAGCAGCTTGTGTGGCGTTTTGGGTGCGGTGAGTGGTTGCCAACAGCAACCCTTCTAGGTGGGAATTAGGAGAGGCCCAGGCCCGGACAGAGTGCTTCTTAAGGTCGAGGGAAACTTGTTCGTGGACGTTCATCAGGGTACCAGAAAGACTTTAAGGAGCAGATCCAAGAGTAGATCTAATTCGTGTTGTGTTTGGTCAGCAGAAAGGGTTGTAAAAGCCAACTCTGGCTCTGAAGTGCTCACTCACTGTCCCTCTGCACTTCGGCAGGACCCCTTGTGCAGTGTGCAAATGGGTATTTGTGGGTGAACAAGGAGAGCATGGGTTTCAGAGGTAATTCTTCCCTGCAGATTCCTGTGATACCTGTAAATACCTGTTAACTTCTATGCCCACGTAGAAGGTTGATCATTTTCTTATTTCTCACAGTTCTGGGTGTAAGTTGTACCAGCAAGGTAAGGTTGTCCCGCAAGGTCTGTCAAGCAGGGTTGCAGCCACCAGAATGCTCACTCCTTCACTCATCTGGAGGCTGAGGCTGGCTGTCATTTGGAGCCATCAGCCAGAAGACATTCCAGTGGCCCTTCTATATGGCCTGGCCTTCCTCTCAGCATGGTGGCTAGGTACTAGTGAATGTCCAGATAGAGAGAGACAGAATCCAACTGAGTGCTGGCTCCTTTCACTCAGCATAACGTGAGCCCTATCTATAATTCCATAACCAGACCTACTGTAAACTTTATGGGCAGGTTAAGAGATTGTCTTCCTTTTTTAAAAGAGACCCTATCACTACAAGAGTTATGTTGTTGCCTGACCAGGCGGTTTCTCAGTGGGTAGAGCATCCGCCTGGGACTACCCAGGCTCGAGGCCCTGAGGTCACTGGCTTGAGCGCAGGCTCACCAGCTTGAGCACTGGGTCGCTCACTTGAGTATGAGATCATGGACATGACCCCATGGTTGCTGGCTTGAGCCCAAAGGTTGCTGTCTTGAGCCCAGAGGTCGCTGGCTTGAAGCCCAAGGTCGCTGGCTTGAAGCCCAAGGTCGCTGGCTTGAGCAAGGGGTCACTGGCTTGTCTGAACCCCCCCACCCCCATCAGGGCACATATGAGAAAGCAATCAATGAACAACTAGGGTGCTGCAATTATGTGTTGATGCTTCTCATCTCTCTCCATGTCTCTGTTTGTGTGTGTGTGTGTGTGTGTGTGTGTGTGTCAAGAAAAAAAAGTTATGTTGTGGGTGCAATGTCTGAGTAAACAGCAGTTTTTGTGGAGGTGTGAGTTTATTCTAAAATACTGGATATGTTCTATGGGTTAGCCCATTTGTTTTGCTTTAATTATTAAAGGATTTGAAGAAGGTGAAATATGAAAACTTACTAAATCCTTGCATGAAATAGTATCCAGATCTGCCAAGGTATGGACATTGGAGGGAGGATCTCCATGTAATTACAGATAACTTGACCCCACAGACGTGCTGATTCTTATCTTTTGAGGTTCACCTTGTCTTTGGGGCTCTTAACCAGTCTTTACTACCAACATTAGGCTCTGCTTCTTACTTGCCGTGTGGCCTTGGGCAAGCTGCTGAAGCTCTCTGTGCCTTAGGTTTTTCATTTCTGTAAAATGAACCTTCTTGGAGGGTTGTCGTGGTGTTTACCTGAGGTAATGCTTGTCAGGCACTTCAAACTGCCGGGTACATTGAACAACAGCACTGGGACATCCATTCAGGCATCCCCAAACTACAGCCCACGGGCCGGGCCGCATGAGGCCCCTGAGGCCATTTATCCGGCCCCTCCGGAAGGGGCACCTCTTTCATTGGTGGTCAGTGAGAGGAGCACTGTATGTGGCGGCCTTCCAACGGTCTGAGGGACAGTGAACTGGCCCTCTGTGTAAAAAGTTTGGGGACCCCTGCGTGAAAGCTGCCTGCCTGTCCAGTAGCAGTCAACACATTTTCCTACCCTGGCAAGAAGCAGGAAAACCTTATGCAGAAGTTTTTGGCTTTAATGAAATTCATAAAATTATGTTGCTGAAGGCTTCATTTAAGGGGATTGCTTTGTATAAAACTTTGAAAGACTCAAAACTCAAAGCTTTGAAACCAGAAAATATCCAAGTTTGTGCTGCCTCTCATCAATTCAGAGACACAGATTGATTCTTTTTTTTTTTTTTTTTTTTGCTAGACGGAAACAGACAGAAAGGGAGAGAGATGAAAAGTATCAACTCATAGCTGCAGCACCTTAGTTGTTCATTGATTGCTTTTCATATGCGTGGGGGGCGGGCTCAAGCTGAGCCAGTGACCCCTTGCTAAGGTCAACGATCTTGGACTTCAAGCCAGGGACCTTTGTGCTCAAGCCACTGACCCCTCACTCAAGCTGTATGGGCCCACACTCAAGCTGGCAACCTCAGGGTTTTGAACCTGGGACCTGAGTGTCCTAGTTCCATGCTCTGTCCACTGCGCCACCAGTGGTCAGGCCAGAAATTGAATCTTTATGGGCACTTTATTCAGATGGCCAGCCATCTGGGGAGGTGGGGATACATTTCCAAATCATCTCAACCCCCTATCCCCAGCCAACCCTTTTATAGGGAGAAGGGTGGGTAGTTAATGAGATTGTAGAGAAAGTTCATAGAGGGCATACAGTCCTTGTAATACAAAGGCTTTGCTTGCAGTCCCCTGGGCACAAAGGCAGATCATTCGCAGGTCTCCTTAAGTCCTGTAGTCCTATTCACGTATCCCAGTTCTAGGAACGAAGCTTTTACTTGCATTAACCATTATGCCCACTGACTATAACCAAAGCCACCATTACTCAAGCTAAAATTGTAACTCTTGAGTTCCCCCTATTGGTTTCACTTTTAACGGTAGTCCACATCTAATATTGAAAAAATACTGTCAAATGATCATTTTGCAATGAGTTTGAACTGTGGCCTGTCTTCCATATTTAATTATAGTTCCTTCCTTGGAGAAATTAATTTTGTCAGTTCTCTCTGGCCTTATTCTTTACAATAGTATCTATTAGTACACATAAAATTGATTGTAAATTTATTTATTTACAGCTTCACAGCACTATGCTACTCTTGCCTCTGTGTCCTTACTTAGTTACTTTGTAGCCTCAGCACCATAAGTATTATTAGGTCAGAATTAATGATGACCACTGTGGAGTAATGCTGCATCTGATGGCCTAAGAATGGATAGAAAGGTCTTCTTAGTGGAAACTCACCTACGTCTGATTTGTTAGTCCGTTTTTTGATGTGGGTTAGGCCTGAATGAATTTTCAGGGATTCTTGACCTAGTTAAAGCCAGGTTATGGGAAAAGTACTGCTTTAAATAATACTTAAGACAAAAGTATTAGTAGGACAATCAAGCCACTGACCCCTCACTCAAGCTGTATGGGCCTTTCTGTGAAAGACTCAGACTCCTACAGCTTCACAGCACACAGATTGATTCTTTTTCCTTTTTTTTTTTGCTAGAGGGAAACAGACAGAAAGGGAGAGAGATGAAAAGTATCAACTCAATACTTTGAGTTGAGATTGTAGACAAAGTTCATAGAGGGCATACAGTCCTTGTCATACAAAGGCTTTGCTTGCAGTCCCCTGGGCACAAAGGCAGATCATTCCCAGGTCTCCTTAAGTCCTGTAGTTAGTCACTCAGGCCTAACCCACATCAAAAAATGGACTAACAACTAAAATAAAGTGTAGTTTTCGCCTGACCTGTGGTGGTGCAGTGGATAAAGCGTCGACCTGGAAATGCTGAGGTCACCGGTTCGAAACCCTGGGCTTGCCTGGTCAAGGCACATATGGGAGTTGATGCTTCCAGCTCCAACCCCCCTTCTCTCTCTGTCTCTCTCCTCTCTCTCTCTGTCTCTCCCTGTCCTCTCTAAAAAAATGAATAAATAAAAAAAAATTTTAAAAAAAGTGTAGTTTTCAAATTATTTAGTCCTCTCCCCACTTTCCCAGTACAAGGTATGATCTCAGCCTGTGTGACTCCTTCCCTTCCAGGAACTCTCTGACTGCCTTTCGAAACTAAAGGGCTGGGTGTACCTTGCAGATAAGAATCTGGTGTCTTTGTGACCACTTGGAGGCTAAGTAGGTTAAAGTTTTATCATGTAAATTCTGTCAATATTTTAAATGAAAGATAACCCTTTTTCTAACTCATTTGTTCTCTGACACTGAATTTGATATTCCAGGTCAAGATAATTTACCTTAAATTAGGGTTTTTTCTGACCTTGGCATTATTGATATTTGAGTCTGGCAATTCTTTGTTGTGAAAAGTATTACCTGCCCCTCTCCCTAGCTTTGACAATCAAAAATGTCTTGAGATATTGTGAAATGTACCCTGGGGTAAGGAAGACTAAATCAGTTGACATTTCATTGGTATAGAGCAGGGGTCGAGAACTTATGGCTTGCGAGGCAGATGTGGCTCTTTTGATGGCTGTATCTGGCTCGCAGACAAGCTTTAAGAAAAAAATAATGTTAAAAATATAAAACATTCTCATGTATTACAATCCATTCATTTCTTACCTCTCATGTTCATGGTTGCGGGCGACTAGAGCCAATCACAGCTGTCCTCCGGGACAACACCAAATTTTTTTTTATTTTTTTTAGAGAGACAGAGAGAGAGTCAGAGAGAGGGATGGACAGGGACAGACAGACAGGAACGGAGAGATGAGAAGCATCAGTCATTAGTTTTTCGTTGCGCATTGTGACACCTTAGTTGTTCATTGATTGCTTTCTCATATGTGCCTTGACCGCGGGCCTTCAGCAGACCGAGTAACCCCTTGCTCGAGCCAGCAACCTTGGGTCCAAGCTGGTGAGCTTTTGCTCAAACCAGATGAGCCCACGCTCAGGCTGGCGACCTCAGGGTCTCGAACCTGGGTCCTCGGCCTCCCAGTCCGACGCTGTATCCACTGCGCCACACCTGGTCAGGCAACGCCAAATTTTTGTTGGATAATGCGTAACGTACACGGGTCATTGTATGACTCTCACAGAATTACATTTTAAAATATGTGGAATTCATGGCTCTCTCAGCCAAAAAGATTCCCGATCCCTGGTGTAGAGATTGTCCCTAAGCAGTAACTTGCTCAAAACTTTCAGTGTTGCTAAAAAAGGAGGACTCTGGGTGTGGGGTATAGAAAGGCAAGAGGGCATTTTCAAAAGCAGCTGTGGGGAGGGGCAGGGGATGGGGAACAGGAAGAAAGCTCTGAATTAGGGAACCAGAATACAACTTTCGTAATATGGAAATTTTACTTTCTGATTCTTCACTTCCCCCCCCCCTTCATATAAAGAAATATACATGAACAAAATACATTTTTTTTTTTTTTTTTTTTTGCTAAGAAGCCACCTATCTGCAAGGCCTTTTCCGGACATGCAGTTTAAAATTGCAAACCCCCTTGCCCCATTTCTGGGTTATTTTCCTCCATCGCACTTTGGCTATTCTGTCTAATAATGCACAGAATGTTTAGGGGTTGAAGCTGCCCACTGGAATGCCCACTTTGTGAGCACAGTGTCTCATCTCTTACTCTTTGCTATATCTCAAGCACCTGGATAAATCTTCCTTAGATAAGTACTAATATTCTCATGGGGATTTGAACTCCCACAGGGCTCAGCTTGCCCAAGCAGTGTGGAGAAAAGGCCCTCAATGCTTGGACCCCAAGGGAGGAGCTCTGGTAGGAATGAACTTCTGTTAATACCCTTTTGTGACCCTAACATAAAAGCCACCTCTGTGCCGCACATTTTGGGAGGTGCTGTACCTGCATTCTCTCCTTTGACCCTCATAAACTCTGAAGGCTATGCCCTTAATTTAAGTCCTAAGAGTTTGAAACTTACTAGTCCTTTAACTTCAGACAATTTTCTAAACCATTTCACACGAAATGGGGATGAGGGTTTCACTGATGATGTATATACACCAGGGGTCCCCAAACTAAGGCCTGCGGACCACATGTGGCCCCCTGAGGCCATTTATTCGGCCCTCGCAGCACTTCCGGAAGGGGCATCTCTTTCATTGGTGGTCAGTGAGAGGAGCATAGTTCCCATTGAAATACTGGTCAGTTTGTTGATTTAAATTTACTTGTTCTTTATTTTAAATATTGTATTTGTTCCCGTTTTGTTTTTTACTTTAAAATAAGATATGTACAGTGTGCATAGGGATTTGTTCATAGTTTTTTTTTTATAGTCCGGCCCTCCAACGGTCTGAGAGACAGTGAACTGGCCCCCTGTGTAAAAAGTTTGGGGAGCCCTGGCCGGTTGGCTCAGCGGTAGAGCGTCGGCCTAGCGTGCGGAGGGCCCGGGTTCGATTCCCGGCCAGGGCACATAGGAGAAGCGCCCATCTGCTTCTCCACCCCTCCCCCTCTCCTTCCTCTCTGTCTCTCTCTTCCCCTCCTGCAGCCAAGGCTCCATTGGAGCAAAGATGGCCCGGGCGCTGGGCATGGCTCTGTGGCCTCTGCCTCAGGCGCTAGAGTGGCTCTGGTCGCAATATGGCGACGCCCAGGATGGGCAGAGCATCGCCCCCTGGGGGGCAGAGCACCGCCCCTGGTGGGCGTGCCGGGTGGATCCCGGTCGGGCGCATGCGGGAGTCTGTCTGACTGTCTCTCCCTGTTTCCAGCTTCAGAAAAATGAAGAAAAAAAAAAAAAAGTTTGGGGACCCCTGATATACACAGTCTGGCTGCTGGTGTAATGGCAGTATCAGGCTTTGCAGTCTGCTGTTTCTTTCTGTGTTGTTTCCTGTTTTCCTTCAGTGGAAAGAGAAGCCTTTGCCTGTGTACATAGTACACTGGGTGGATAAAGCACACTGGGAAAAGATCTTTAGAGACTTGGCCTTTGGATTGATGTATGTGTTCTCAGATGGATTTACTGCCTGAGAAACAATGCACCTAGTTAATGTGTAATTTTTAAGACTGTAGTTGCCAGAAAGTCCTGACTCTTAGGTCTTTTTCTATCCCCCAACCTCTTTTCCCTAGCTCTTGGTCATTAGTGGTTTAAACAGTGCTAATCTCTTTCTAATGCTCTTAGTTTTCTCATAGTTTGTCTTGTTTTTTGGATTTGTTTTTTCCAAAGTGGAATAGGATCTGTTTAGGGCAAAGAGTGGGGTGTTGGCATACCCTTAGGCCCCGGGTTGTGGGAGGCTTGCAGCTGTTGTGGGCAGTTCACAGAGTCTGCTCTCTTTGGTGATCATTCATCTTCTTGGTCTGGGCCTTCTCCCGAGTCTTTGTGGAGTTGGCAGAGAGCCTAAACCGTAGGCTTAAACTATGTTTGTTTTTCCTATGTTCACTGTCACTCTTTTGTAATTTGATTGTTTGAATGAGAAAACCAACTTTAATTGCCCCTGCTTTAGTCATTCTCTCACTCCCCTCACCAAGTTTGTTTTTCATCTCCTTTTTAATCACAACTTCCTTTGAGCAACTACCTCTGCCCTTTGAACCCTGTTGCAGATGTTTCCTCCCTCCCGAGGGGGTTTCAGAGCAGCAGGCTTGCCACTCCAGCAGTTTGTAGGATTAAAGGCCAAGAGGCTGCAGAGCAAAGGCCAGATGTACAGTTGTGTTTACTCCCCAGTTTCTCCTGAAGCTGAGCAGTCATCTTTAAGCAGAGTCATTCCTACCTTTCCTGTCAGTTGTGGGGGGCAGGCCCACCGGAGCCCTGGGGTTTCCCATGGCCCCTGGAGATGAAGGTGGCAGTTTCAAGTTGACAAGAACTCTGAAAAATGGAGTCCAGTACCTTTGACTTTTACCCGTTGTCAACATTGCTCATATCACTTACCAGTCATATGGTGGTGGTGACTGACAGTCATGGTGAGATAGCCGTGGTGATGGTGGTGGTGAAACTGAAAATATAGCAGCACATGCCTTGGTAGTTATTCTTGTCATCAGTGAATGTTGAACAAGCTCCCGTTAGAGTGGGTGGTGTTCTAGGTGCCTGGGTTCATAAGTGAAGACAACAGACAAAGATCTCTGCCTGTGTGGAAGTTACATTGCAGCTTGGGGAGGCACAATCAACAGAATAAACAAGTAAAACATACGGAGCACATTGGACTGTATTACCAGCTGTGCAAAGGGGACAAGTTAGAGAAGATCAAGGAGCTGGGACAGGTGCCTGGTATGTGGGACTGGGACTGGACAAATAGGGGAGACAGACTGCAGTTTAAGTTGTCGATCTGGACAAGTTGGTTATCCTGAGTCAAAGACAGATACTTTCCCCTTTCTCCTAAGCCCAGTCTCTTCCAGTTGTGCAGCAGGTGGACTGGGATTTAACTTCATTAGGCAGGACTTGTATCTGAATCCCAGTTCTACAGATTAAACATCAGACTTCTCTTTGGTCTGTCCCCAGGACTTCCTGTCTTCTTTCCCTCTTTCCCCCACAGAGGCCATCCTTTTCACCATTTTGAAAGCCTCTCTGATGCTCCATTTGCTAGTTTTGAAGAAAGCTGACAACCTTGGTCTGTGTCCTTTGAGCACTTACAGTTTAAGCCAGTCTTAAACTCCATGGAGAATATTTTTCCCATTCATCATCTATGTTGGATAAATGAATGAATGAAGGCTTTCTTCTCATCATAATGAGCTGATGAAGGGCAGAGACCATGACTTAACTATGTCAAGCTCTCCTGCACTTAATGTAGTCTCAAACCTACAGATTGAATTAAGTAATCAATTGCCTTTACTCTGTGTGTATGTGTACATATGTACACACAGACATTAGTGTAACTGTATGTCTTTTCATATCATCGCTCCTATAATTTTCTGTAGTGAGAAGATAGAGGGCCCTAGTTGAAGGAATTTGCTGTAAGGTGTGGTTGAGGAAAAACTATCCTTTTCGGAGAGAAGTTTCACTGAAGACAGGGGAGGACTTAGTAGGCTGGGTAGAGTGTGTCTCAGGAAGACAGGGTGGTCAGGGACAAGTTCAGATTGTCCTTTGGCTTTTGGAAGCCTTACTATTGCAAGTTGGTTCTTTACTTACCACGTTGGAGATTTCTGTATACCTTAGTCATCATTGTAACTTTTGGGTGAGTATGACAGTGACTCATAATTATCGTGAAGGGGAATGACTTGATGGATAAGCACTTTCGAAAGACCAACCTTTGGGATAGCAACTCTTGAACTTTTCTGACTGGAATGTGTTCTGCTTCTGGTAAGCTTTCCTGAGTCCTTAATTTAAAAGCTGACATGTTAAAATCAATCTTTGTAATAAAGCTGAGTAAGAACTTTATCTGCCTTGTCTAGGTGCACTATCATGTAGGCTTCTCCCCCTTTCAAAGGTCATTTTGTATTCTGTGGACTAAGACTTTCTAATCTGTCATTACTTAGAACATTATACTGAGCTTGACCAAGTCTGAAAACACAAGTGAAGCATCATAAATGGTTTATTGATTATATCTTACAGCACATGATAAAATAATATGATCCATGTTGCCAACCTTTATAACCACCTATATACTACTATAGTTACCAACACATAAAATGATGGTTTCTGAGAAACCCATAAAAGTAATTTCCAAGTTTCGTTTTCAGCTTTCTCGGCCCCACAATTACTAGTGATAAGAGATTCATAAATCAGGCTCAAGGACAGTCCTTAATTTTATTTCGTGCTTTGCATTAAGGAATGTGAGATTTGACACCATAATTTTTCGCAGCAATTATTCTATCAGTGGTCCTTGAATTCCTCATTCTATAGACTCAATCTTTTTTTTTTAATTTTATTTTTTTAATGGGGCGACATCAATAAATCAGGATACATATATTCAAAGATAACAAGTCCAGGTTATCTTGTCGTTCAATTATGTTGCATACCCATCACCCAAAGTCAGATTGTCCTCTGTCACCTTCTATCTATCTAGTTTTCTTTGTGCTTTGTGCCCCCCTCCCCCTTTCCCTCTCCGTTTCCCCCCTCCCCCCCGTAACCACCACACTCTTATCAATGTCTCTTAGTTTCACTTTTATTAGACTCAATCTTTTTTGTGTGTGTGACAGACAGGGAGAGACAGAGAGAGGGACAGATAGATAGGAAGGGAGAGAGGTGAGAGGCATCAATTCTTGGTTGCAGCACCTTAGTTGTTCATTGATTGCATTCTCATATGTGCCTTGACTGGGGGGCTACAGCAGACCGAGTAACCCCTTGCTCAAGCCAGCGACCTTGGGTTCAAGCTGGTGAGCCTTGCTCAAACCAGAGGAGCCCACGCTCAAGCTGGTGACCTCGGGATTTCGAACCTGGGTCCTCCATGTCCAGTCCCAGTCCGACACTTGATCCACTGCGCCACCACCTGGTCAGGCTATAGACTCAATCTTTAATACATGCCAGTCATAAAAATATAAAAATAATACAGATAGTCAATTTGAGAAAAGGAATTCTTCATTCAAACTTTACACTGTTTTTCCTCTGGTTTTCTTGAATCCTCTTAGATATTTATCTTTTTTTTTATTGGTTATTTTATTTATTTATTTATTTTTAGATTTTTTTATTTATTCATTTTAGAGAGAGGAGACAGAGAGAGAGAGAGAAGGGAGGAAGGAGCAGAAAGCATCAACTCCCATATGTGCCTTGACCAGGGAAGCCCAGGGTTTCGAACTGGCGACCTCAGTGTTCCAGGTCAATGCTTTTACCCACTGCGCCACTGCAGGTCAGGCCCTCTTAGATATTTAATCTCACGTCATTTAAATGGATCTGTGGCACTAGCTACCTACCTTTGAAGAGTTATTACCACATGGTCCCAGGTCACCATGGGCAGTGCGTCAAGGAACTGTTTGACCACTGTGTATCATGGCCTCCTACTTTCCCTCCCTAGAATATGAGTGGGAATCTCATAGTCTGAAAACTGATCCTGTATATTGCATATTTCTCAAGGATCTGTTGCCTGTACCATTTCTTTGGTACCAAACTCTCTTATAGTTCTTTAGTTGCAAACAAGCCATTCTGCTAGTTATTTTATGCAATAAGCTCAACTCTACTAGGAGCTCAATAACAGCGCAGTGTCAAAACCATGGCTTGGATATTTGTATGATGTGTAAGTGTAGTTCTATGTCATTTTGTCATGTGTAGATATACATAACCACCACTATGATTAAAATATTGAATAGATTGGATAAATTGAACTATTCCATCACCACAAAGACTTCCCTCCCTGGTGTTACCCCTTTATTATCACACTTCCCCTCCAGCCCACCATTCCGAACCCTTGAAACCGCTAACCTGTTCTCCATCTCTATAATTTTGTCATCTCAAGGATGTTATATAAATGGAATCGTATAGTATGCAACCTGTTGAGATTGGCTTTTTTCACTCATCAGAATGTCTTTTACATCCATCCCAGGTTGTTGGGTATATTAATAGTTTATTTCTTTTTATTGCTGAGAAGTGTTGCATGGTTAGAATGGACCAGAGTCTGCTGAATTGGGCACCTATTGTAGGCCATTCTGGTTGTTTTCAGGTTTTGGTATTATGAATAAAGTTGTTATGAACCTTCATTTACAGGTTTGGTTTTTTTTAAGATTTTATTTATTCATTATAGAGAGGAGAGAGGAGAGAGAGAGAGAGAGAGAGAAAGAGAGAGAGAGAGAGAGAGAGACAGAGAGAGAGAGGAGCAGGAAGCATCAACTCCCATATGTGCCTTGACCAGGTAAGCCCAGGGTTTTGAACCGGCAACCTCAGCGTTTCCAGGTTGACACTTTATCCACTGCGCCACCACAGGTCAGGCCATTTACAGGTTTTTGTTTGTTTGTTTGTTTGTATGTTTTTGTATTTTTCTGAAGTTGGAAACGGGGAGGCAGTCAGACAGACTCCCACATGCGCCCGACTGGGATCCACCCAGCACGCCCACCAGGGGGCGATGCTCTGCCCATCTGGGGCATCGCTCTGTTGCAACCAGAACCATTCTAGCGCCTGAGGCAGAGGCCACAGAGCCATCCTCAGTGCCCAGGCCAACTTTGCTCCAATGGAGCCTTGGCTGTGGGAGGGGAAGAGAGAGACAGAGAAGAAGGAGAGGGGAAGGGGTGGAGAAGCAGATGGGTGCTTCTCTTGTGTGCCCTGGCCGGGAATCGAACCTGGGACTCCTGCACGCCAGGCCGGTGCTCTACCACTGAGCCAACCAGCCAGGGCCCATTTACAGGTTTTGTGTGAACATTTCTCAATGAAATTCCCAGCTCTCTTTCCAAATGGCTACACCATTTTACATTCCCACCAGCAATGGATGAGAGATTCAGTACTTTGCATCCTCACCAGCATTTAGTATTGTCACTATTTTTTTTTTTTTTTTGGACAGAGAGAGAGTCAGAGAGAGGGACAGATAGGGACAGACAGACAGGAACGGAGAGAGATGAGAATCATCAATTATTAGTTTTTCGTTGCAACACCTTAGTTGTTCATTGATTGCTTTCTCATATGTGCCTTGACCATGGGCCTTCAGCAGACCGAGTAACCCCTTGCTGGAGCCAGCGACCTTGGGTCCAAGCTGGTGAGCTTTTCTCACACCAGATGAGCCCACGCTCAAGCTGACAACCTCTGGGTCTCAAACCTGGGTCCTCCACATCGCAGTCGGACATTCTATCCACTGCGCCACCGCCTGGTAAAGCCAGTGAGAGGATGTTTGTTTGTTTTTTTTACAGAGACAGAGTCAGAGAGAGGGATAGATAGGGACAGACAGACAGGAACGGAGAGAGATGAGACGCATGAATCATCAGTTTTTTGTTGCAACACCTTAGTTGTTCATTGATTGCTTTCTCATATGTGCCTTGACCGCAGACCTTCAGCAGACCAAGTGACCCCTTGCTCGAGCCAGCGACCTTGGGTCCAAGCTGGTGAGCTTTGCTCAAACCAGATGAGCCCATGCTCAAGCTGGTGACCTTGGACTCTCAAACCTGGGTCCTCCACGTCCCAATCCAATGCTCTATCCACTGCACCACCACCTGGTCTGGCTAGTGTTGTCACTACTTTTTAACCTTAGCTATTCTCATAAGTATATATTGGCTTCTCATTATGGTTTTAATTACATTTCTCCCTGACAATTATTCAACATCTTTTCATATCCTCATTTGCCATCCTTTACTTACACATCCTTTAAGTGAGATATTTGTTCATATCTTCTGTTCATCTTCCTAGATTGTTTATATTATTGAGTGTTGATCAGTCTTTATATATTCTAGATGCTAAACTTCTGTTAGATGTGTGGTTGGTTACTGTTTTCTATTAGTCCATAGCTTGTCTTTTTATCATCCTCACACAGGCTTTCACAGTGCAAAAGTTTGTTGTTCTTTTTAAGAGGTCCAATTTATCAATTTTTCCTTTTATGAATTCTGCTTTTGGTGCCAGGCATAAGAATTCTTTGTCGGCCCTGGCTGGTTGGCTCAGCGGTAGAGCGTCGGCCTGGCATGTGGGGGACCCGGGTTCGATTCCCGGCCAGGGCACATAGGAGAAGCACCCATTTGCTTTTTCACCCCCCCCTTCCTCTCTGTCTCTCTCTTCCCCTCCCACAGCCAAGGCTCCATTGGAGCAAAGATGGCCCGGGCGCTGGGGATGGCTCCTTGGCCTCTGCCCCAGGCGCTAGAGTGGCTCTGGTCATGGCAGAGCGATGCCCCGGAGGGGCAGAGCATCGCCCCCTGGTGGGCAGAGCGTCGCCCCTGGTGGGTGTGCCGGGTGGATCCCAGTCGGGCACATGCAGGAGTCTGTCTGACTGTCTCTCCCTGTTTCCAGCTTCAGAAAAATACAAAAAAAAAAAAAAAAGAATTCTTTGTTTAGACCTAAATCCTGACAGTTATCTCCTATATATATATATATATATATATTAAAATAGTACATTTAATTTTTTTAAGATTTTATTTATTGATTTTAGAGAGAGAGGGAATGAGATCATAATTGTTTCACTTTGTCGTATGTGCCTTGACCGAGGAAGCCCAGGGTTTGGAACCAGCAGTTTCAGTGTTCCAGGTTGATATTCCATCCCCTGTGCCACCGCAGGTCAAGCTGTCCTCTATGGGTTTTTTTTTCTAAAAAGTTTTACAGTTGTACACTCTACATTTAAGTCCATGATCTATTTAATAAAGTGTGCATTTTAGGGTAGTTTTTTTTTTTTTTTTTTGCCTAGGGTATTCAATTGCTCCAGCACCATTTGTGGAAAAGCCTACCTTTCACCATTGTCAAAATCAACTTGCCATATCTGTGTGCATTTATTTCTGGGTTCACTATTCTGTTCTATTGATCTTTGGGTCTGTACCACATATTCATGATTACTTGTAACTCTGTAAATCTTGAAACTGTGTACACTGATTCCTCCTTCTGTCTTTATTTTCAAAATTGTTTTAGCTATTCCAGAGCCTGTGCCTTTACATCATGTATATGACTTTTTTTAAATTTTTTTTCTTTTATTAATTTTTAGAGAGGAGAAAGAATGAGAGAGAGAGAGAGAGAGAGAGAGAGAGAGAGAGAGAGAGAGAGAAGGGGGAGGGAGGGAGGAGCAGGAAGCATCAACTCCCATATGTGCCTTGACCAGGCAAGCCCAGGGTTTTGAACCAGCGACCTCAGCATTTCCAGGTCGACGCTTTATCCACTGCGCCACCACAGGTCAGGCACATATATGACTTTTAAAAGTTATTCAGAGGTGCTTTCAGTGTAACCTAGGTGGATCAGGTGAGTGAAGCTGCTTGTATGTAAGAAAAGTAACGTCCCAGATGCAGGGGAATCAGCAGACAACACTTGACGTCTGTACCGGGGAGTAGTAGGGAATGGCCTAGAGGGCACGTGCCTACCTGCAGAGGACAGCCTTAGCAGCCACTTCTGACCAAACAGCTTTATCACACTCTTTTTTGCGGGGGAGGGAGGGGAGAGAGAGACAGGGAGAGAGATGAGAAGCATCAGCTCCTAGCTTTGTCACATTAGTTGATTGATTGCTTCTCCTACTTGCCTTGACTGGGGCTGGGGGAAGTTCTAACTGAGCCAGTGATGCTTTGCTCAAGCCAGCGACCACGGGATCATGTAGATCAGTGGTAGTCAACCTGGTCCCTACCGCCCACTAGTGGGTGTTCCAGCTTTCATGGTGGGCGGTAGCGGAGCAACCATAGTATAAATAAAAAGATAGATTTAACTATAGTAAGTTGTTTTATAAAGATTTATTCTGCCAAACTTAGCGAAAATCTGACATAAAGTACTTGGTAAGTAATTATTATTATATGCTTTAACTTGCTGTAACTCTGCTTTATAAATTTTATAAAGTAAAGTTACTTCCCTACTTTATAAATCACCATTACTGTGGAACCGGTGGGCAGTCAGAAAATTTTACTACTAACAGAGATACAAAAGTGGGCAGTAGGAATAAAAAGGTTGACTACCCCTGATGTAGATGATCCCAAGCTCAAGTTGGCAACCCCCTGCTCAAGCTGGTGAGCCCATAGTCAAGCCAGATGAGCCTGCCCCTCAAGCTGGTGACCTCGGGGTTTCAAACCTGGTACCTCAGTGTCCCAGGCCGACGCTCTATCCACTGTGCTACCACCAGTCAGACATCCCACTTCTTGCTTATCCCAGTCCTCCCTGATTTTGTTTGGGATGGCAAGATGCCCAACTCAATTCTTACTTTCTCAGGGCCTTTTGCAGCCTGGGATGGCCTTGTTCTATAGTTCTGGCCACTGAGGCATGAGCAGATGTGCACTGGAGAAGTTCTGGAACAGATACCATTGTCCTGGCTCTTTTTCCTTCCTCCTGCCTTGGGAGTGACTGGATTGGCAGCTTTTTGGGAGATGTTTTCACCTTAAGCTCATTTTTTCTTTCTCTGTACAGGAACTCTGGAGCTCCAGATGGTTGTGCTTTGCAGAATGACACAATTTCCCCAGCCAGTTCCTCCTATGTGCATGTTCCAGGCTTTGCTGTCTCAACTATGCTTGATCAATGACCATTCCCCCATCTGCTTTCCATCTCCTAGAAAGTTATTGAAATCTCTCATTCCTGATGACTTCCTCATGTTTTCTTTTCTTTCTTTCTTTTTTTTTAATGTGTTTCTATTTCCTTGTCACCTTTGCTCTCATTTAAACAGGGTCTGGGGTGCACACACGTCTAGGCTGCCAACTTGAATCCAAATCAGTCACTAACAAAAATTCTATTTTGCCAGAATAGAAAGCATTGTACTTTGTAGAGCTTTTAGGAATAATAGATTTTTGATTGCCTGTATAGGAATTAATTGAAACTGAAGGGGTGCATGAAATTTTTACTGCTTAACATTTTCTTTAGCAGTGTCTTTCAGGGTTCTTTTTTTAAATGTTTATTTTATTTATTTTAGAGAGAGGAAAGGAGAGAGAGAGAGATAGGAACATTAATCTGGTCTTGCATGTGCCCTGACCGGGGATCGAACTGGCAACCTCTGCACTTCGGGAAGGTGCTCCAACCAACTGAGCTATCCGGCCAGGGCTCTTTCAGGATTCTTTTTTTTTTTTTTTTTTTTTTTTTTATAAATAAATTTTTATTTTAATGGGGTGACATCAATAAATCAGGGTACATACATTCAAAGAAAACATTTCCAGGTTATCTTGTCATTTAGTTCTGTTGCATACCCATCACCCGAAGAGAGATCGTCCTCCGCCACCCTCCATCCAGTTCTCTCTGTACCCCTCCCCCTCCCCCTCTTTCAGGATTCTAAATGTATCTTAGTACATCCTACAGATAGACTTGCACAACATCTTGACAACAGCCCACATTTGTAAGTGAAGCACTGAGAGGTCAAGAAACTTGCCCAGAACTATCCAGCTGTTAGTTAAAAGAGTCAGTACTCAGCCCTGGCCAGTTGGCTCAGTGGTAGAGCATCGGCCTGGCGTGCAGAAGTCCCGGGTTCGATTCCTGACCAGGGCACACAGGAGAAGCGCCCATCTGCTTCTCCACCCCTCCCCCTCTCCTTCCTCTCTGTCTCTCTCTTCCCCTCCCGCAGCCGAGGCTCCACTGAAGCAAAGATGGCCCGGGCGCAGGAGATGGCTCCTCAGCACTAGAGTGGCTCTGGTCACAACAGAGCGACGCCCCGGAGGGGCAGAGCATCGCCCTCTGGTGGGCGTGCTGGGTGGATCCCGGTCGGGCGCATGCAGGAGTCTGTCTGACTGTCTCTCCCCGTTTCCAGCTTCAGAAAAATACAGGAAAAAAAAAAAAGAGGATTAGAACCTGCTTGAAATCCCCCTTTAAAAAAAAAAAAGTCAGTACTCAAACCCCAACAGTTTGTGTATATTCTTTTCAAAGGCACACCTAAGATTTGTAACCTGTGTTGTCTTTTTTCTTTTACTGATGTCTTTTATTGCAGTAACACATGCATATAGTAAATACTTTGAAAGGTTTAAGTCACGTGAACTGTGGTGGCACAGTGGATAGAGTGTCAACCTGGAATGCTGAGGTTGCAAGTTCAAAACCCTGGGCTTGCCTGGTCAAGGCACATATGGGAGTTGATGCTTCCTGCTCCTGCTCCTCCCCCTGTGTTCTCGTTCTCTCCCTCTCTCTCTCTCTCTCTCTCTCTCTCTCTCTCTCTTTCTCTCCTCTAAAATGAATAAAGTCTTTAAAAAATTAAAAAATAAAGGTTTAAGTGGCTACACAGTGAATACAATTTCCTTTTCACCCCATCTTGTGACCATCCGATTCTCCTTCCGAGAAGAGAGAGAAGTTATTTATGTCTCCTTCCAGAGATAGTGTATGCATTCACAACAAATATGAATATATTAATTTTATCACTATTTATGCTAATGATAGCATAGCCTTCCCCCCCCCTTAACCATATAGCTTCAGGGTTAACCACAGAACCTCCTTTTTATTGCTACATGGTGTCTGTATGCCAGGATACTCCCATAAGATGCAGTGTTAACTATACTATTGAGTCATCTACTATAAAGAACCTTGATGTGGAGTTCTGTGCCTACAGATATAAGGCGGATTTCTAAATACAACCCTATCTCAGACAATTCTGTTCTAATAGCAATGCCATGTGACTCGGTTTCATGTGAATCTAGTTGCTACACAAAGCAGTTTTTCTTTCTTAGTACTTCCCTCATTTGAAGCCACCCTATAAGTTACACTACTTCAAATGTCACCATCTTATCAGAGTTTCTGCTGACCTCTTAGGATGAAGTAAATTAAAATCAAAATACATTATTTTGTAAGGAACACACCCTATCATGTGAAACACATGTTCATCCACAAGCTTCTAAACTCCTTGTTTCTGATTTTCTAATTCTTTTTCCCCTAGGCCCTTGGATAGAGCATTGGGCACTTACAAGGAGGGAGGGAGGGGGGGAGGGAGGGAGGAAAGAAGGGAGGAAATTGATTCCCACTTCTCATTCCCCACAAAGTGTATAACAAGGCACACCACTCACAGTCCCACTGTTTGTGAGGGATGCCCTGGATGTGCCTGGAATGGAGCTGCCATCCATTCTCAGCTTGTACTCAAATATCAGTTTACCCTTCCATAAACCAAGCACAGCCTGTTCCCTCTCCTCCATATTGTTTTTGATTTAATATTTTATCTGCGGCTGGGAGGGGATACTTCTTTTTTGTGTGGCAGAGATAGAGATAGAGACAGAGAGAGGGACAGATAGGGACAGACAGGAAGGGAGGGAGATGAGAAACATCAATTCGTTGCAGCACCTTAGTTGTTCATTGATTGCTTTCTCATATGTGCCTTGACCGTGGGGCTACAGCAGACCCAGTGACCCCTTGCTCAAGCCAGCGACCTTGGGCTCAAGCTGGTAAGCCTTGCTCAAACCCGATGAGCCCGCGCTCAAGCTGGCAACCTCGAGGTCTTGAACCTGGGTCCTCTGTGTTCCAGTCCGACGCTCTATCCACTGCACCACCGCCTGGTGAGGCAGGAGGGGGTACTTTTAAAAGTTTCCACTTGGCCTTTTCTACTGTCATAGTGTTTACCCTAAGACCTGGGCCACTTCAACATTAATACAGTAAAAAAAATGAGGAAGAGCCAGCAAAGAAGACTGAGATGGAGCATTTCGAGGAGAAAAAGAATGATCATCAATGGGATGCATAACCTCAGTCTAATCATGAGAAAACACGGGACAAACCCAAACTGAGAGTCTACAAAACAGTAGCCCTGTCCTCTTCAAAAATGTCAAGGGGCCCTGGCCGGTTGGCTCAGCGGTAGAGCGTCGGCCTGGCGTGCGGGGGACCCGGGTTCGATTCCCGGCCAGGGCACATAGGAGAAGCGCCCATTTGCTTCTCCACCCCCCCTCCTTCCTCTCTCTCTCTTCCCCTCCCGCAGCCAAGGCTCCATTGGAGCAAAGATGGCCCGGGCGCTGGGGATGGCTCCTTGGCCTTTGCCCCAGGCGCTGGAGTGGCTCTGGTCTAGGCAGAGCAACGCCCCGGAGGGGCAGAGCATCGCCTCCTGGTGGGCAGAGCGTCGCCCCTGGTGGACATGCCGGGTGGATCCCGGTCAGGCGCATGCGGGAGTCTGTCTGACTGTCTCTCCCTGTTTCCAGCTTCAGAAAAATACAAAAAAAAATGTCAAGGTCATGAAAGGCTGAGGACATTTTCCAAATTAAAGGTGACTAAAGGGATGTGCACATCCCTGACCAGGTATCTCAGTTGGTGAGAGCATTGTCCCGATATGCCAACGTTGCAGATTTGATCTCCCCAGTCAGGACACATATATGAGATAACCGATGAATTCATAAATAAGTGGAACAATTGATCAACGTTTTTCTCTCTCTCACCCTCCCTCTCCATGTCTTTCTAAAAATCAATCAATAAATGAAATAAAAAAAGAGATGTGTAAACTCAACACAGTGCGTGATCCTGGATTGGATTCTAGTCTAGAAAAAGAGAACTGGGACAGTTGCTGAATATTGAATATGAGCTAAGGACCAAAAGTGCTGTGATGACATTGCTGCCTGTGTCTTTCGGCACACATAGATGGCTGTGTGTCTGCTTGGTGCACATAGATGGCCGTGTGTCTGCTCGGCGCACATAGATGGCCGTGTGTCTGCTCGGCGCACATAGATGGCTGTGTGTCTGTTGAGGGGCAGTGAAATCTCTGGGCCCCTTGGTGGCGACTGCCAAGGCTCTCCCACTTGTAGGGCATGAGGGGTCCAGGTCCCGCCCTGCTCCATGGCTCGCCTCTCTTCACTCTCTTAATGCCATTTCCTCCCAATATTTTGTTTGAAATTTTCAAATTTACTGATAAGATGAAAAAAAATTTTTTTTCTGTATTTTTCTGAAGCCGGAAATGGGGAGAGACAGTCAGACAGACTCCTACATGCGCCCGACCGGGATCCACCCGGCACGCCCACCAGGGGGCGACGCTTTGCCCACCAGGGGGTGATGCTCTGCCCCTCTGGGGCGCCGCTCTGCCGCGACCAGAGCCACTCTAGCGCCTGGGGCAGAGGCCAAGGAGCCATCCCCAGCGCCCGGGCCATCTTTGCTCCAATGGAGCCTCGCTGCGGGAGGGGAAGAGAGAGACAGAGAGGAAGGAGAGGGGGAGGGGTGGAGAAGCAGATGGGCGCTTCTCCTGTGTGCCCTGGCCGGGAATCGAACCTGGGACTTCTGCACGCCAGGCCGACGCTCTACCACTGAGCCAATCGGCCAGGGCCAAGATGAAAGAATTTTATGTTAGGCACATCTCCTAGATTCCATAATTAACATTTCATTATGCTTGCTTTATGATCTATTTATCCAAAAGACATCCATCTCACCACCTTTTCTTTTTTTCATTTCAAAGTAAGTTGAAGACATCAGAACATTTCACCTCTGAAAGCTTCAGCATGCATATCATTGTCTACAGCTCAGTATTTCTTTAGGGTTCTTTTTTTTTTTTTTCAGATAGAATTTACATACACTAAATGCACTGGATGGGTTTTAACAAATACGGTACATACACCTGTATAACTCAAACCCCTGTCACTATATAGAACATTACCAGCATTCCAGAAAGTTCTCTCATGCCCCTTCCCAGTCTGTCCCTTCCCATCCCGCCAGAGGCAACTATTGTTTTTGGGTTTTTTTTAACTGTAGTTTTGCTTGTTCTAAAACATCATAAGTTGTATCATATACTGTGCATTCTTCTATATAAAGCTTCTTTCACTCAACATAATGCTTTTGAGGTTCATCCATGTTGCTGCATGTATTGGCAGTTGAATCCTTTTATTGCTGAGAAGTCTTGCATTGTATGGTTGTACCACAGTGATTGATGCATTCTCCTGTGGGTGAACACCTGGGTTGTTTCCACTTTTCATCTATAATGAACACAGCTGGTATGAACATTCATATACAGGTCTTTTTGTGGGCATCTGTTCTCTTTTCTCTTGGGTAGATACCTAGGAGTGGGGTGGCTGGGACATCGGGTAAATGTATGGTTATATAAGAAATTTCCAAACTGTTTTCCACAGTGGCCGCACCATTTAGCATTCCCAGTGGTAGCGTGAGAGTCACTTCATTTGGTATCATCTGTCCTTTTTATTTTAGCATTCCTAGTGGGTATTTAGCGGCATCCTGTATTTCCCTGGTTACAGAGATGCTGAGCACTTTTTCATGTGCTTATTGGCTGTTCATATGTCATCTTTGGTGAAGAGCCTGTTCAATTTTTTTGTCTATCTTTTCATCATTGATTGTTTTGTCATCTTATTGAGTTTGTAAGGCTTATTTTTTTTTAAGTGAGAGAAGGGGAGATAGTGAGGCAAACTCCCGCATGCGCCCTGACCCGGGATCCTCCCCCCCCCCCCCCCCCCCCCGCCACTGCCGCTGCTACTTTGGTCTGGAGCTAATGCGTGAATCAACCGAGCTATCCTCAGCACCTGAAGCAGACACTCAAACCAATCGAGCCACTGGCTACAAGAGGGGAAGAGAGAGAGAAGGGAGAGAGGGAGGAGGAGAGAAACAGGTGGTCGCTTCTCTTGTGTGCTCTGACAGGGAATCGAACCCAGGACATCCATACACCACGCTGTTCTTTGTTCACTGACCCAACCAGCCAGGGCCTTTGTAAGAGTAATTTTTTTGTTCTGGACACAAGTCTTTTGTCAGATGGAAATACTGCAAATTTTTACTCTCAGGCTGTGTCATGCCTTTTCAGTTTCTTAAGTGTCTTTTGGTGAGTTTTAGTTTTGCTGAATTCAGAGTTTGCTTATATGATTATTGCTGGCTGTGTCTACGAAACCCTTTCTCTTCATGTCTACTAAACCTTTGCCTACGTCAGGGAAGTTTTTTTAAAGATCAGATGTTCTTAATTTTAAACTAGTTATATTTTTAGTTCTCAGTTTACTGTTAAGATCTTTTATGTTGTATGTAAGATATTTTGCTTATTCCAAGGTTATGAAGATACGCCATTTTCTTCTCCAGGCTTGGTTGTTTTACCTTTCACATTTAGGAGCTGCAGTCCATGTGGAATTGGTTTTTGTCTATAAAATGAGGTGGGAATTAACATTTATTTTTCCCCTATGCTTTTTTTCCCCATTAAAGAACTCCTTTGTGTTTATTTTCAATTACAATATTTTTTTTTGTATTTTTCTGAAGCTGGAAATGGGGAGAGACAGACAGACTCCCGCATGTGCCCTACCGGGATCCACCTGGCACGCCCACCAGGAGGCGATGCTCTGCCCCTCCAGGGCGTCGCTCTGCCGTGACCAGAGCCACTCTAGCGCCTGGGGCAGAGGCCAAGGAGCCATCCCCAGCGCCCGGGCCATCTTTGCTGCAATGGAGCCTTGGCTGCGGGAGGGGAAGAGAGAGACAGAGAGGAAGGAGGGGGGGTGGAGAAGCAAATGGACGCTTCTCCTATGTGCCCTGGCCGGGAATCGAACCCGGGTCCCCCGCACGCCAGGCCGACACTGTACCGCTGAGCCAACCGGCCAGGGCCACAACATATTTTTTAAACCTAGTAAAATATGCATAACAGAGAAATTTACCATTGTAACAAGCGTTCAGTTCAGCAGTGTTAAGTGCATTCCCATTGTTACACAATCGATCTTAACAATGATTTTCGTCTTTCAAAACTGAAACTGTATACTCATTAAGCAACTTTATTCCCTCTCTCCCCACCCCTAGCAACCACCATTCTACTTTCTGTCTTTATGAGTTTGACTATTCTAGTTACCTTATATAAATGGAGTCATACAATATTTGTCTTTTTGTGATTGTCTTATTTCAAGTAATATACCCTTAAGGTTCATCCATGTTGTAGCATGTGTCAGAATTTTCTTCCATTCCAAATCTAAATAATATTCCATTCTATGTATATAACTCATTTGGTTTAATCATTCATCCATTAATAGACACTTGGGTTGCTTCACCTTTGGCTATTATAAATAATGCTGCTGTGAACATGGGTGTACAGTATCTTTTCAAGACCCTGCTTTAAATTCTTTTGGGGTTTTACCCGAAACTAGAATTGCTGAGTTATATGGCAGTTCTATTTTTAATTTTTGGAGGAACTACCATACTGTTTTTTTTATAGTAGCTATACCATTTTAAATTTCATTTCAATTTCTCTACATCATTACCAACACTACTTATTTGTGTGTGTGTGTGTGTGTGTTTCAATAGTAGCCATTTGATCACTGTAAAATGGCATCTCATTGTGCTTTTGATTTGCATTTTCCTAATGATTACTGCTTTAGAGCATCTATCTTATTTTCAGGGGTTTTTTATTTTGAGATTAAATTTCATGGGATGACATTGATCAAGAAAAGTACATAGGCCCTGGCCGGTTGGCTCAGCGGTAGAGCGTCGGCCTGGCGTGTGGAAGTCCCGGGTTTGATTCCTGGCCAGGGCACACAGGAGAAGCGCCCATCTGCTTCTCCACCCCTCCCCCTCTCCTTCCTCTCTGTCTCTCTCTTCCCCTCCTGCAGCCGAGGCTCCATTGGAGCAAAGATGGCCCGGGTGCTGGGGATGGCTTCTTGGCCTCTGCCCCAAGCGCTAGAATGGCTCTGGTTGCGACAGAGTGACGCCCCGGATGGGCAAAGCATCGCCCCCTGGTGGGCGTGCCGGGTGGATCCTGGTCGGGCGCATGCAGGAGTCTGTCTGACTGCCTCCCCGTTTCCAGCTTCAGAAAAATACAAAAAAAAAAAAAGAAGAGTACATAGGTTTCAGGTGAACATCTCTATAGCATTTGAAATGTTGATTGCATTGCAAGCCCATCATCCAAAGTCAAATCATTTTCTGTCACCATGTATTTGTTCCTCTTTACTCCTCTTCCCCCCTACAGCTTCAGCTTCCCCCTGGTAACCACTTAACCTTTTTTTTTTTTTTTTTGTATTTCTCTGAAGCTGGAAACAGGGAGGCAGTCAGACAGACTCCTGCATGTGCCCGACCGGGATCCACCCGGCACACCCACCAGGGGGCGATGCTCTGCCCATCTTGGGGCGTTGCTCTGCCGCAATCAGAGCCATTCTAGCGCCTGAGGCAGAGGCCACAGAGCCATCCTCAGCGCCCTGACAAACGCTGCTCCAATGGCTGCGGGAGGGGAAGAGTGAGACAGAGAGGAAGGAGAGGAGGAGGAGTGGAGAAGCAGATGGGCGCTTCTCTTGTGTGCCCAGGCCGAGAATCAAACCCGGGACTCCCACACACCAAGCTGACACTCTGCCACTGAGCCAACCAGCCAGGGCCTAACCACTTAACTTTTGTCTGTGTCTATGAGTCTCAGTTTTATATCCCACCTATGCAGGATATATATTTGTTCCTCTTTATTACCCTTACCCCCAGACTCCCTCCTCCTGGTAATAACTTCACTTTTATCTATGTCTGTGAGTCTCAGTGTATATCCCACCTATGTGTGAAATCATATAGTTCTTAGCTTTTTTCCAACATAATTATTTCACTTAGTATAATGTTCTCAAGGTCCATCCACATTGTTGTAAATGGCAATATGTCATCGTTTCTTATGGCTGAGTAGTATTTATATATCAGGGGTCCCCAAACTACGGCCCACAGGCCACATGCGGCCCCCTGAGGCCATTTATCCAGCCCCCGCTGCACTTCCAGAAGGGGCACCTCTTTCATTAGTGGTCAATGAAAGGAGCACATTGACCATCTCATTAGCCAAAAGCAGGCCCATAGTTCCCATTGAAATACTGGTCAGTTTCTTGATTTAAATTTACTTGTTTTTTTATTTTAAATATTGTATTTGTTCCCGTTTTGTTTTTTTACTTTAAAATAAGATATGTGCAGTGTGCATAGGGATTTGTTCATAGTTTTTTTTATAGTCCAGCCCTCCAACGGTCTGAGGGACAGTGAACTGGCCCCCTGTGTAAAAAGTTTGGGGACCCCTGGTATATATGTACCACATCTTCTTTATCCAATCCTCTGTTGAGGGACACTTTGATTGTTTCCATGTCTTGAACTCTGTGAACAATGCTGCAATGAACATGAGGGTGCATGTGTCTTTATGTATCAATGTTTTTGAGTTTTGGGGTAGATACCCGGCAGAGGGATTGCTGGGTCATATAGTAATTCTATTCTTAATTTTTTGAGGAACCACCATACTTTCTTCCATAAGGCTGTACCAGCCTGACCAGGCAGTGGCGCAGTAGATAGAGTGTCAGACTGGGATGCTGAGAACTCAGGTTCAAAGCCCTGAGGTGGCCAGCTTGAGCACAGGTTCATTTGCCTTGAGCAAGGGCTCATCAGTTTGACCACAGAGTCTCTGGCTTGAGTGTGGGATCATAGACATGACCCTATGGTCGCTGGCATGAAGCCAAAGGTTGCTGGCTTACGCAAAGGGTCACTTGCTCTGTTGGAGCCCCCTGGTCAGGGCACATACGAGAAGGCAGTCAATGAACTAAGGAACCACAATGAAGAATTGATGCTTCTCATCTTTCCCCCTTCCTGCCTGTGTGTCCCTATCTGTCCCTCTTTCTGTCTCACTCTGTGTCAAAAAAAAAAGGCTGTACCAGTTTACATTTCCACCAGCAGTGAATGAGGGTTCTTTTTTCTCCACAGCCTCTCCAACACTTGTTATTACCTGTCTTGTTGATTACAGCCAATCTAACAGGTATGACATAGTATCTCATTGTAGTTTTGATTTGCATTTCTTAACTAGCTAGTGAAGATGAGCATCTTTTCATATATCAGTTGGCCATTTGTATGTCTTCTTGTTAGAAGTGTCTGTTCAGGTCCTCTCCCTATTTTTTAATTGGATAGTTTGCTTGTTTGTTGCTGAGCTTTGTGAGTTCTTTATGTATTTTGTATATTAACCCCTCATCGGAGCTGGTTTTTTTTTAAGACTATTTATTCCAGTTTTAGAGAGCAGAGAGAGAGAGAAAGAGAGAGAAGAGGGAGGAGCAGGAAGCATCAACTCTCATATATGCCTTGATCAGGCAAGCCTGAGGTTTTGAACCAGCAACCTCAGTGTTCTAGGTCAATGCTTTATCAACTGCTCTACCACAGGTCAGGCGGAGCTGTTGTTTTTGAATATCAACTCTCATTTGGTTGGCTGACATTTTGTTTTGTTGTTGGTATCTTTTGCTGTGCAGAAGTTTTTTAGTTTGATATAGTCCCATTCATTTATTGTTGCCTTTACTTCCCTTGCCTTTGGGGTCAAATTCATAAATGTATGTCTGTTTTTCTACCAGTGCCATGCTGTTTTGATTATCATGGCTCTGTGGTATGAATTGAAGTCAGGTAGTGTGATACTTCCAATTAATTTGTTTTTCTCAAGATTACTTTGGCTATACAGAGTCTTTTATGAGTCCATATAAATTTGGAAATTTTTCGTTCTATTTTAAAAAAATTACATTGGGTTTTGAATGGGAATTGCATTAAATTTGTAAATTGCTTTGGGTAATATGGCCATTTTAACTGTGTTGATTCTTCCAATCCATGAACATAGGATATTTTTCCATTTCATTGTATCTTTTTCAAATTTTTTTTAATAATGCTTTGTAGTTTTCAGTATATCAGTCCTTCACATCCATCGTTAGGCTTATTCCTAGGTATTTTTTTTTCAATTGTAAAAGGAATGCCTTTTTTAAAATCATTTCCTGAAATTTCATTGTTGGCATATGGGAAAGCAGTAGACATTTGTATGTTGATTTTGTATACAGCGACTTTGCTGTATTTGTTTATTGTTTATAATAGTTTTCTCAGTGGAGTCATTGGGGCTTCTATATACAGGATCATGTCATCTGAAAAAGTGATACTTTTACTTTTTCTTTTCCAATATGGATGCCTTGTATTTCTTTCTCTTGCCTGACTGCTCTGGCTAAGAATTCCAGTACTATGTTGACTAAGAGTGGAGAAAGTGGGTAACCTTGTCTTGTACCTGATTTTAGAAGAAAAGCTTCCAGTATTTCACCATTTAGTATGATATTAGTTGATGGTTTGTTATATAAAGCCTTTACTATGTTGAGGTACTTTTCTTCTATACTCATTTTATTGAGTGTTTTAACATAAAGGGATGTTGGATGTTATCAAATGCCTTTTGTACGTCTATTGATAGCATCATGTGATTTTTCTTCGTTTTCTTGATGTGGTGTATTACATTAATCAATTTACATATGTTGAACCATCCCGGTGGTCCTGGAATGAATCCCACTTGATTGTGATGTATTATTTTTTTAATGTATTTGATTTACTAGTATTTTGTTTGTATTCATTTAGACATATTGGTCCGTAGTTTTCTTTTTCTGTGTTGTCCTTGCCAGGTTTTGGTATCAGTGTTATCTTGACCTCATAAAATATGTTAGGGAGTATTGCTTCTTCTTCTTCAGTTTTTGGAAGACTTTAAAAAGGATAGGTACCACCAGATCTTTGAATGTTTGGTTGAATTCACTAGTGTAGCCATCGGGTTCTGGACTTTTATTTTTGGGAGTATTTTTGGTAGTTGTTTCCATTTTCTCCCTGATTATGGATCTATTTAGATTTTCACTTCTTCATGACTCAGGCTAGGAAGATTGTATAGTTCCAGGAACTTACCCATTTTTTTGAATTTGGTGGCATATAATCTTTCATAGTACTCTAGTATGATATTTGTGGTAATTTCTCCTCTTTCATTTCAGATTTTTTTATATGAGTCCTTTCTCTTTTTTCCTTGGTGAGTCTAGCCAGGGTTTGTCAATTTTATTGATCTTTTCAACAAACCAACTCCTTTTTGTATTATTTTTTTAATAGTTTTTTGTTCTCTATTTCATTTAGTTCTCTTATTTTTACCGTTTCGTTTCTTATGCTGACTTTGCGTTATCTTTGTTCTTCTTTTTCTAGTTCTTTCAGATGTGATGTAAGGTTGTTTACTTGAGATTGCTTTTCTTTTTTTAAATTTAATTTAATTTTTTAATTTTTTAAAAGACTTTATTCATTTTAGAAAGGAGAGAGAGAGAGAAGGGGGAGGAGTACGAAGCATCAACTCCCATATGTGCCCTGACCAGGCAAGCCCAGGGATTCAAACCAGCGACCTCAGAATTTCAGGTTGATGCTTGATCCACTGTGCCACCACAGGCCAGGCTGCTTTTCTTTCTTGATATAAGCCTGTGATGATATAAACTTCCCTATTATTACTGCTTTCACTGCATCCCATAAGTTTTGATATGTCATGTTGTTGTTCTCATTTGTCTGTATATATATTTTGATCTCTGCTTTTATTTCTTCTTCGACCCAGTCATTGTTTAAAAGTATGTTGTTTAGTTGCCATATTTTAGTGGGTTTCTTAACTTCAAAGCCTTATGGTCAGGGAATATGCTAGGTATAATTTCAATCTTCTTAAATTCATTGAGAAAGCTCTGGCCAGATAGCTCAGTTGGTTGGAGTGTTGTCCCAGAGCTTTGATTGGCAAACTGTGGCTCGCAAGTTGCATGTGGCTCTTTGGCCCCTTAAGTGTGGCTCAAAGGCCAGTTTAGGAGTACCCTAATTAAGTTAATAACAATGTACCTACCTATATAGTTTAAGTTTAAAAAATATGGCTCTTGCCTGACCAGGTGGTGGCACAGTGGATAAAGTGTTGGACTGGGATGCAGAGGACCCAGGTTCGAGACCCCAGGTTGCCAGCTTGAGCACGGGCTCATCTGGCTTGAGCAAAAAGCTCACCAGCTTGGACCCAAGGTCGCTGGCTCGAGCAAGGGGTTACTCAGTCTGTTGTAGCCCCACAGTCAAGGCACATATGAGAAAGCAATCAATGAACAACTAAGGTGTCGCAACGAAAAACTGATGATTGATGCTTCTCATCTCTCTCTGTCCTTCTCTCTGACTCTCTCTCTGTGTCCCTATAAAACATATATATATGGCTCTCAAAACAAATTTAAATCGTTGTACTGTTCATATTTGACTCTGTTGACTAATGAGTTTGCTGACCACTGTCCCAGAGCATAGAGTTTGCCAGTTCAATTCCCCAATCAGAGCACATATAGGAGCAGCTCAGTGTTCCTCCCTCCCTCTCTCTCTTTCTCTCTCTCTCTTTTCCTCCCTCTCCCTCTCTATCTCCCTCTCCTTGCCTCTCAAAAAAAATGTTAAGGCCAGTTTTGTGGCACAACATATGGTCTATCCTTGAATATGGTCCATACACACTAGAAAAGAATGTGGAATCTGATGTTCTGTGATGAAATATTCTGTAGTCTGACCTGTGTTGGTGCAGTGGATAAAGCATTGACCTGGAATGCTGAGGTCACCAGTTCGAAACCCCAGGCTTGCCCTGTCAAGGTACATATGAGAAGCAAGTATGAGTTGCTTCCTGCTCCTTTCTGCTGCCTTTTTCTCTCTCCCTTCTCTATCTAACAAAATCAGTAAATAAAATCTTTTTTAAAAAAGAAAGAACTGTCCTGTAAATGTATATTATGTCCATTTGGTCTAGTGCAGTGGCTCTCAAACTTTTTGAAGACGGGGTGCGTTTAAAATCCTACAAATAATTGTAGGCGCACTATATGAAAATTCTGAGAAATATGTTAAAATAATTAAGTCAAATATTAAAGAAAAAAATAAAGTTTAAGTGTGCTTTTATGGTAATTAAACAAAATAAATACGACAAAATTAAATTTATTCTGACATTAAAAAATTTTTGTTACATATTTTGAGTTATGCTTTTACAATTTGTAAAAAAGGGGTTAAAAATTTTTTTAAAAAACGACAAAAAAGTTATATATATATACACACACACACACACACACACACGCGCGCACGCACGCGCGTGCGCGCACATTCTTATTAAGATTTAGTGAATTTGGCAGGTCCTGGCACAAATGTGTTAAGTTTTTTCATTCTTGTGTTTATGAGAAACATGAGCCTGATGTGTCCTAGTGATTTCTTCAATGTTTGTTTGGGCATATATTTGAAAGGCAAACTCTCATTTCCTCGTCAATACATTGAAGAATTCCTCTCTTTTTACTCTTAATTGTGTTGAGGGTAGAAAATCCTAATTCACATAAATAGGATGTTGAAAATTGTAGTAAAATGTTCAAAGCTTTTTTAGATATTGCCGCATATCCTTCTTTTATAGAGATCCAAATGCTTCAAGAGACAATTCCTTGTGTTTAATCATCAATCCACAATCAGTGGATATAGCTGCCAGTTCTTCTTCTTCTGTTAATGTTAAACTAAAATCAAAGCTTGAAGCTTCCATGAATGGGTTTCTAATACAATCATATTGTTCAGTGTTAAGTGATGGAAAATGCTATAAATTAAATTCTTCCCATCTGCCTTCAAGTCCTATTTTATTTACACTTAACTTTTGCTCACTTCCAGAATCAGATTCTTCAATATCACGCTTCTTTTTGAGAAATCTATCCATTTTATTTGGGTGTATTTATCTAAAAATAATATAATGATGTGTTAATAATAAATATAATAATGATATGTTAACAAAAAGAGTGGTATTTCCATAATGAAATGGTATAATAGAGTAACTATATTTATTTTTATATCTAGGCACATGCCGTGAACCAGCGCAGCTAGTATTTCCAGGTCCCGAGTGGGAATGGTGTGGAATTAAGAAAATACGCAGAATTAAGAATATATTGAGTCAGGAGGGCCCTGTAATTGCTGCTGGCAGGAATAAAGTGCACCCAAAAACCGCATCTTGCTTTATTTATAGGGCAAAGTGGGTCATTAGCAAATCAATGACATCTTTGATCATGTTTCCAAGGCAACCCAAGAATTTTACCAAGTTCAGTAAATCCCCACTATACATATCATCTTAACTTTACACCAAACAAAGGATGGAAGAAACTTGCCTTCAGTCTTTCTGGGAACATGGGGGGTAGTATAAACAATCCAGCACCACAGTTTAACAGCCTTTTACAACCTAATCAGGCAAGTGAGATGGGCAGACTATCAGCTTACAGCCAATTCCCCACACCTCTGTCCCCCAAAAATCTAAGCTTCAAAAATCCTGTTGGTTTTTTGGTCCCCAATAGGCACATATTTCTCTGGAATACCATAGGGCACACCTGGAAATCTTTTAGGGCACACCAGTGCACCCTGGCGCACACTTTGAGAAGCACTGGTCTAGTGTGTCATATAAAGCCAATATTTCTTTATTGATTTTCTTTTTGGATGATCTATCTAAAGCCATCAGTGGTGTTTTGAGATCTCCAACTATGATTATATTTTTGTCTGTTTCTATTTTTAGATCTATTAGTAGATGCCATATATTTTGTTGTTCCCTGATTCACTGCATATATATTAAGAAATGTTATATCTTCTTGATACAATGTTCCCTTTATCATTATGAAATGTCCATTTTTGTCTCTTCTTAATTTTGTTGTCTTGAAGTCAATATTGTCAAATGCAAGTATGGCTCACCTGCTTTTCTTTGGGCATTATTTGCTTGGAGAATCATTTTCTAGCTTTTCTCTTTGAATCTACTTTTGTCCCTGCAGCTTAGATGTGTTTCTTGAAAGCAGCATATGTTTGAGTTTTGATTTTTTTTTAATCTAATCTGTTAACTCTGTACCTCTTCATTGGTGATTTCAGTCCATTTACATTTAGGATAATTACTGACATATGAGGATTTCCTATAGCCATTTTGTTTGTTTTCTGGTAGCTCTGTGTCTCTTTTGGTTCTTTTCTTTTGTATTTCTGTCGGTTGTTTTTGTTTAGTGGTATTCCATGCTTTCCTCTATTTTCTTTTTTTTTTTTTCATTTTTTTCTGAAGCTGGAAACAGGAAGAGACAGTCAGACAGACTCCCGCATGCGCCCGACCGGGATCCACCCGGCACGCCCACCAGGGGGCGACGCTCTGCCCACCAGGGGGCGATGCTTTGCCCATCCTGGGTGTCGCCATGTTGCGACCAGAGCCACTCTAGTGCCTGAGGCAGAGGCCACAGAGCCATCCCCAGCGCCCGGGCCATCTTTGCTCCAATGGAGCCTTGGCTGCGGGAGGGGAAGAGAGAGACAGAGAGGAAAGCGCGGCGGAGGGGTGGAGAAGCAAATGGGCGCTTCTCCTGTGTGCCCTGGCCGGGAATCGAACCCGGCTCCTCCGCATGCTAGGCCTATTTTCTATTTTTTTAAGCTATGTATTTTTTTTTAATTCAGTGAGAGGAGGTGAGGCAGAGACAGACTTCCGCATGCACCCCAACCAATATCCACCCAGAAAACACACTAGGGGGTGATACTCTGCCCATCTAGCATGTTGCTCCATTGCTCAACAACCACGTTCTTCCCAGCACTTGAGGCAGAGGCCATGGAGGCATACTCAGCGCCTGGGGCCAACCTGCTCCAATTGAGCCATGGCTGCAGAGAGAGAGACACACACAGAGAGAGAGAGAGAGAGAGAGAGAGAGAAGAGGGGAAAGGGGAGGGGTGGAGAAGCAGATGGGCACTTTACCTGTTTCCTGTTTGCCCTGACCGGGAATATAACCCGGAACATCCACACGCCAGACCAAAGTTCTATCACTGAGCCAAGAGGCCAGGGCTAAGCTATTTATTTCAGTTTTGGTTTTTTAATGGGTGGTTATGGTTAGGTTAGTGAAAGAAAGTGTCTCAGATATACAAGTGTCCTTTGTCTTCTGAGTGCTTCTGTTCTCCATCCTCCTTTGCTACTGCAGATCTTCATCCTCTCCCGTTATGTTTTTGTTGTCACAGATTATTCTTGTTTGTATTATAACTTTGTTGAAGCTTTTGCTTGTAATTCTGTGTTGTTTTGTTCTTTGTATCTGGTAGAATAACATCCTTGAGTATTTCCTGCAGTGAGAGTTTTCTGATGATAAATTCCCTCTCAGCTTCTGTATGTCTGAGAAAGTTTTTATTTCTCCTTCATATTTGAAAGACAACTTTGCTGTATATTGTATTCTTGGCTGGTAAGTCCTCTCTTTAATTACTTTGAGTGTTTGGGTCCATACTCTTCTGGCTTGTAGAGGATTCTTTCTTTGTCATTGATTTTTGTCATTTTTATTACAATGTGTCTTGGAGATGGCCCATTTGGGTTGGGGTAAGTAGACTTTCTGTTTGCTTCTTGGATTCAAGGATGTAACTGTTTCCATAGGCTTGGGAAATTCTCATCAATTATTTGTTTAAATAAGTTCCCCATTCCCTTCTCCTTCTCTTCTTCTTCTGAAATACCCATTATTCTTATATTGCTCTTTCTGATGAAGTCAGATGATTATTGTAGAGCTCTCTCATTTCTTTTTTATTCTTTTTTTAAATTTAAACAATACACTTTATTTATTTATTTATTTATTTATTTATTTATTTATTTATTTTACAGGGACAGAGAGAGAGAGAGTCAGAGAGAGGGACAGTCAGGGACAGACAGACAGGAATGGAGACAGATGAGAAGCATCAATCATCAGCTTTTTGTTGCGACACCTTATTTGTTTATTGATTGCATTTTCATACGTGCCTTGACCTTGGGCCTTCAGCAGACCGAGTAACCCCTTGCTTGAGCCAGTGACCTTGGGTCCAAGCTGGTGAGCTTTGCTCAAACCAGATGGGCCTGTGCTCAAGTTGGCGACCTCGGGGTCTCTAACCTAGGCCCTCTTTATCCCAGTCCGACGCTTTATTCACTGCGCCTTTGCCTGGTCAGGCTCTTTTTTATTCTTAAGTCTCTCTCCTCTTCCCTCAGTATCATCTCTAGTTGCTTATCTTCAGTGTTACTGATTCTCCCCTCTATCTGGCCAGTTTTATTAGCTAAACTTGATGCCTCATTTTCGAATTCATGTATTGAGTTCTTCAACTCTGTTTTTAAAGTTTCGATCTCCTTGGTATTTGTTTTGTTTTCTGAGCTCATTAGGAGGTTGCCTATCATTGTTCTCTTGCATCTCATTCAGTATTCAGGACTTCAATTTTGAATTCTCTATCATTTAACTCCAAGGTTTCCATGTGACTGAGATTGCTTTCTGGAGATTTTTATTTTTATTATTCTGACCTGTGTCTCTTTCTTGGGTAGTCCTGGTATTCTTTCTTTTCTGCCTTGAGGGCATTTGAGAGTGGTATTGTTAAGAAATTAAGCAAAACAAAAACAAAGATAAAAATGAATTTTAAAATAAAATTTAATTTAAATTAAAAAGAAAATGCGCAGAAAAACAAAAACATCAAAGAGAAATAGAACCACCACAATGACAAAAACTAAAGAACAGACAATTAGAAGAAAAAAATTTTGAGAGATTTTTATAACTTTTTCCAGTAGGTGGCACTGTATTACAAGTTTTAGCTCTGTAAAATCCCAGGTTTAACTCTGCTTAGAAGCTACTGTCTTAATGATGGAAGTAGTGCTGCCTTTGTGATGATGGGTGGGACTTTTGAGGTCTTTACAATGGTGATCTCAGGCCTTCAGGCCCTCCTCCCTGCATCTGAACAGAGAAAGATACCAGACACAGAGCACCTCTATTCTTCAGCTGTGTAGTTTGTTGCTGCCACTCTCCATACCCGCTAGGGGAGGGAGGCAGAATCTGGGAGGCTGAGGGGCCATACTTTGTATTTTAGTGTCCCTGTCTGAGTATGAGCTGCAGGCAGACACTGGCAATGACCCCATGCTCTGCCGCTTTGCTTCAGTATCACAACAAGTTCCCCTCAATCTTTCCACTCTTCCCGGCAGAAGGAGACCGAGTCACTCTGGGCTTCTCCCCTCTGCAGAGCCAACCGGGAGTCATTTTCTTCCACCCCCTTTTGTTACCCTTCTCACCTTTAGTTAATTGGGTGCATGGACATTTCAGGCATGTCTGTAAGCCCAGCTGGGGTTCCTTGCTGACTTATAGGTTCGAGTTGTTGAAATTTCAAGGAGAGATCAAGGCTATCTCTCACACCACCATTACTCTTATGACATCTCCACCATGCTTTTCTGATTGACCCATCACCATTTATTAAAGACAATGCTTTCTCCACTATACCACTACATCACCTTTATCTAACTAGCTGACCGTGTATGTGTGGGTCTGTTTCTTTAGCTTCTGTTCTGTTACACTGGTCTTTTATCTATTCTCAGCCAAAGCCACAGTAGCTTAGATTACTCAGATTTATAATAAAGAGATCTCAGAGTGTAAGTTGTCCAACATTACTGTCATCAAGATTGGGGCCTGACCAGGCGGTGGCACAGTGGATAGAGTGTCGGACTGGGATGTGCAAGGACCCAGGTTCAAGACCCCGAGGTCTCCAGCTTAAGCACAGGCTCTCTGGTTTGAGCAAAGCTCACCAGCTTGGACCCAAGGTTGCTGGCTCGAGCAAGGGGTCACTTGGTCTGCTGAAGGCCCGCGGTCAAGGCACATATGAGAAAGCAGTCAATGAACAACTAAGGTACCGCAACAAAAAACTGACGATTGATGCTTCTCATCTCTCTCCATTCCTGTCTGTCGCTCTCTATCCCTCTGTCTGACTCTCTGTCTCTATATAAAAAAAAAAGATTGGGGAGAAGAAGTCACAGTGGAAATGTCATCTTGAGATGGTGAGAGGGGTAGTAATGATCTCATCTAGAGGTAGCCACTTGGTTTTAGTAGGTATTATTGTTATTATGTGCCAGGAGCTGGTCCTAAGTGCCTAATCCTCCAGTCCAGATAGAAGTTCTTTATAGTCTAAGAGGCGATTTTTGAGAGACTGATGCTAACTTGGATCATCTTTACTGCTGTGTGACTTAGAGTGTCAGGAAGTAAAGAGGGGAAAGAACAACTGGGTCTCATGAACATTAGTGCTGCTGTCACTGGAGAGACACTCACTGTTGGAATGGGAAAGGGCATTGTCATCCATGCTCACTTCTCTCCTTTACTGATGCATTCCTACTACAGTTGTCCCTCTGCCTCCTCCCATTATGAATGAAATCTGCCCTGGATCTTTGTTATAGAGCAGTGGTCCCCAACCCCCGGGCCGCGGACCAGTACTGGTCCGTGGGCCATTTGATACTGGTCCGCAGAGAAAGAATAAATAACTTACATTATTTCTGTTTTATTTATATTTAAGTGTGAACGATGTTTTATTTTTTAAAAATGACCAGATTCCCTCTGTTACTTCCGTCTAAGACTCACTCTTGACGCTTGTCTCAGTCACATGATACATTTATCCGTTCCACCCTAAAGGCCGGTCTGTGAAAATATTTTCTGACATTAAACTGGTCCGTGGCCCAAAAAAGGTTGGGGACCACTGCTATAGAGTATGAACATGTCTGTGTGCCCCCATATAGGTACATTGCCCCTTACCAGAAGCTCTTGGGGTCCAATGTGCATTAGAAATAAAAATTTTTCTAATTGTATTATATTTTATGTAATTTTCCCAGCAGGGTCCAGGGCAGCACCACGTAAAATATTTCTGCAGCAGGCTGTATAAACATGTCTATTAATTTGGATAAATAAAGCTTACAAACAGCTTCACATAAATTTAAATGAGATCGGATGCCAAACTTATAACTGTTGGTTTTCAGAAGCTTTGGGTTTTAGAATTGCAATTACAGACTGGCGATGGGCCTTTTCTGTTTACTTCATACATTGTTTTGTTGTTTTGACCTGACAGGCCATGTCACACCCGTTGAATGCCATGACGGAGGACATTTATACCGATGCGTCTGCTACCCCAGGTAGCCCTGTCCAGGCTAAGGGACAGGAGGTCCGGAAGGTGCGGCTCATACAGTTTGAGAAGGTCACAGAGGAGCCTATGGTAATCCTTTGTCTTGTGTTCACCCACTGCTTAATCTCAACCACATAAGTCACTGGGCCACAAGCGGAAACTCAGAAGACCTAGTTAGGGAAGCATCCAGCTCTCATATTGTCTCTGTTTCCATCTCAGGCTCCACCTCAAAGCAGGCTTCATGCGCATTCTAGTTGAGGACCACCCCATGTATACATGAAAAATATTTCTCCTGAGAAATTACCTTAAATTGTCTTCAAGATAACCTCAGAAAGAGCTTAAAATAAAGCATACTGTACTGTTGTCTTTATTTTAGGGGATCACTCTGAAGCTAAACGAAAAGCAGTCCTGTACAGTGGCGAGAATTCTTCATGGTGGCATGATTCATAGACAAGGTATTTTGTGGGGTTCCTAGTATAAGTTTTGTTCACCTCAGTGGTGATAGACATGAAGCTTATATTCTTCAAAACTGTGTGCCAAGAGATTTTTTTGTGTGTGGCTTAATAACTAGCTTTTTAGAATAATTGTGTGATAAGATCTTTCTATGAATTGCCCAGTACCACCCTCTCTCCCTCGGAGCATTTCTTGTTTTGTTTTGTTTTGTTTTGTTTTTCTGAAGCTGGAAACGGGGAGAGACAGACAGACTCCCGCATGCACCCGACCGGGATCCACCTGGCACGCCCACCAGGGGGGACGCTCTGCCCACCAGGGGGCGATGCTCTGCCCCTCCGGGGCGTCGCTCTGCCGTGACCAGAGCCACTCTAGCGCCTGGGGCAGAGGCCAAGGAGCCATCCCCAGTGCCCGGGCCATCTTTGCTCCAATGGAGCCTTGGCTGCGGTCGGGGAAGAGAGAGACAGAGAGGAAGGAGGGGGGTGGGGGTGGAGAAGCAAATGGGCGCTTCTCCTATGTGCCCTGGCCGGGAATCAAACCCTGTTCCCCCGCACGCCAGGCCGACGCTCCCTCGGAGCATTTCTTATACACCTATTTATATATACCAATATTTTTCCAGTTGTCAGTATTTGAAGAGTTACTATACCCATTGCATTAGAACTTGAATATAGTAGTGAAGAAAACAGACTATTAGTACCTCCTGGAGCTAACAGTTAAATTGAGAAAATAGACATTAAACATTAGCTCCTACCCCATTAGCCTGTACTCTTTTATGTTTTGTTTTGTTTTGTATCAAGCGGCACAAACATTGGTTAGCAGTCTTCTTTTTTTTTTTTTTTTTTAATTTTTTTTTTTTTACTTTATTTATTCATTTTTAGAGAGGAGAGAGAGACAGAGAGGGAGAGAGAGACAGAGAGAGAGAAGGGGGGAGGAGCTGGAAGCATCAACTCCCATATGTACCTTGACCAGGCAAGCCCAGGGTTTCGAACCGGTGACCTCAGCATTTCCAGGTCGACGCTTTATCCACTGCGCCACCACAGGCCAGGCGGTTAGCAGTCTTCATGTAGAATCTAAGCACTGATTAACTTTACATTAGGTTGCATTTGGGGGGGTTAGCTAAACAACAAAGACATTTTGAACTTGCATGTGAATGAGGAGGGCTGCGTTGTTTGCCTGGCATTGTTACTCTTTTTAGTATGTGCAGCTGTTAATCTTATAACTAGCTCCTGTGACCTGTAGCTCCTCTAGTTCGGGGAACTTTGAGGACGAGGTGCTTTAATTCTGCTGTTGAAGTACTGGGGTCAGGGAGGATGAGACGGTCTCAAACTGTGAAGTGCGGACTTCAATACGTCCCTCAGGGAATTTAGAAAAAGCTAGTCAGTGTTGAATTGTGTAAAATCCTGAGTATTTTCCACAACCTGTAACTGTATAATATACTCCATCTAGCGACCCCAAACTACGGCCTGTGGGCCGCATGCGGCCCCCTGAGACCATTTATCTGGCCCCTGCTGCACTTCCGGAAGGGGCACCTCTTTCACTGGCGGTCAGTGAGAGGAGCACTGCATGTGGCGGCCCTCCAACAGACTGAAGGACAATGAACTGGCCTCCTGTGTGAAAAGTTTGGGGACCCCTGCTAGATCATGGCTTCATTTCTGTGGTATCTTGAGTTACACAAACAGCTTTTTTTTTTTTTGTATTTTTCTGAAGTTGGAAACAGGGAGGCAGTCAGACAGACTCCCGCATGCGCCTAACCGGGATCCACCCGGCATGCCCACCAGGGGGCGATGCTCTGCCCATCTGGTGCGTTGCTTTGTTGCAACCAGAGCCATTCTAGCGCCTGAGGCAGAGGCCACAGAGCCATCCTCAGCGCCCGGGCCAACTTTGCTCCAATGGAGCCTTGGCTGCGGGAGGGGAAGAGAGAGACAGAGAGGAAGGAGAGGGGGAGGGGTGGAGAAGCAGATGGGAGCTTCTCCTGTGTGCCCTGACCGGGAATCAAACCCGGGATTCCTGCACGCCAGACTGACGCTCTACCACTGAGCCAACCAGCCAGGGCAATGAACAGCTTTTATTTGAACATTTATTCTTTAAAAAAATGTTTCTCAATTACAGTTTACATACCATATTATTTTGTACTAGTTTCAGGTGTACAGCGTAGTGGTTAGACAATGATATACTTTACAAAGTTGAACATTATTCTTTTGTGGATTGATTTTTCATTTCATGGTAGGCTCCCTTCACGTCGGGGATGAGATCCTAGAAATCAATGGCACAAACGTGACGAATCACTCAGTAGATCAGCTGCAGAAGGCAATGGTAGGTATCTGCTATGTCATTGTCTTTGTGAAGTGTGGGCCCACATTGCTGTCAGTGTACCTCATTTTTCCGTCCCAAGTATTTGTACCTCATTGAGGAGACTATTACCATTCCTACGCTTTATTCCATGCAAGAAATGGGAAATCTCTGCTCTCATTTAGTAAACTTCAAGAACAAGGCAAATAACTCAGAGCATCTGTCTAGAAAGAACAGTGGACTGGGTGTCAGGAGGCCTTGGTCTCTAATGGTGGCTCTGAATCCCTGCTCTGCATTTTCTAGCCCTGTGATTTTGAGCAAAAACTTCTCTTAATTTGTCTATACAATGGAGATAGTAATGCCTGTTCTTGTGTCACAGATTTGTTATGAAGACTGAATGGGATATTATAATGAAGAATTAAGTGTGATGTTTAGATTCAGTGATGTTTTTGAGCACCTACTATGTACCAGGCATTGTGCTTGGTGTTTGTGCTGGCTATCCTATTTGCCCGTCCAGATTCTTTACCATCTTCCTCCACCTGTACACACACCAGAGATCGTTCCTGTAACCAGAACATTAAAAAGCCCATGGGGTGGTTGAGTGTAACTGGCTACCACCAGCAGGAACCACACCTCAGGCACTCAGGACTGAGATGGAGGGTACCTGCCAGAGAATGAACCAGAGAAAAGCAGCTAAGGAAAAAATGTGTCATTTCATTCACAATGTGGTTTTTCACTTGGGACAGAGATGAGGAGACTGAACCTTGGAGTGTCTTGAAACTTGCCCATGGTCACATGGCTTTTTAAGGATAGACCTGGGATGTGTTTTAATCAAAACTCCTTGTTTAGACTTCTGCTTCTGACCAAGATATGGAACAGGGGCCATATTTTCCCTGTCTCTTGAAATGACCCAAGTCCTAAATGCCCATGGCCCTAATGAGAGAGCTTCAAAATACTTGAAGCAAAAACTGGTAGAACTGCAAAGAAAAATACAAATCCATGATTATAATTCAAAATTTCAATAGCTCTCTCTTAATTATTGACAGAACAAGTAGCCAGAAAATTGGTGAGGGTACAGAATGGGCAAACAACACCTATAAACCAACTTGACTTAATAGACATGTCCACAATGCTCAATCCCGCAATAGCAGAATGCACATTCTTTTCAAGTGTACAGGGAACGTTCTCCAGGATAGATCATAAAACAAGCCTCAACAGATTTAAAGGATTCAAGTCATTCAAAGTGTGTTGTCTACCCACGAAGAGATTAAATTAGAAACCAAAAACAGGAGGATATCTGGAAATCCCTAAATATTGCAAATTAAACAAAACACTTCTAAAATAACCTGCAGGCTACAGAAGAAAATATCTTGAAATGAATAAAAATGAAAATACTGTGTGTTAGAGTTTCTAGAATGCCACTTAAAGCAGCGTGGAGGTAGAAGTTTAGAGCACAAAATGCCTATATTAAGAAACAAGAAAGGTTTCAGTCAGTGGCCTCGGCTTCTGCCTTAAGAAACTAGAAAAAAAGGGGCACATCAACAAAATAAAGGGTGAAAACCGGCCTGACCTGTGGTGTCACAGTGGATAAAGCATTGACCTGGAATACTGAGGTTGCTGGTTCGAAACCCTGGGCTTGCCCGGTCAAGGCACATATGAGAAGCACCTACTACAAGTTGATGCTTCCTGCTTCCCCTAAAGACACACATAGACACCTCTCTCTCTCTCTTTCCTCTAAAATCAATAAATAAAACCTTTTTTAAAAAGGTTAACAATTATATTATCCTCTCAACAGATGCAGAAACAGCCTTTGACAAAATTTAACATCCTTTTATGATTAAAGATGCTTAACACAATACGTGTAGAAGGACCATATCTCAACATAATAAAGGCCACATATGACAAACCCGCAGCTTAATATTATACTCAATGCTGAAAAGCTGGAAGCTTTTCCTCTAATATCAGGAACAAGAGAGTGGAATTACTATGTTATGGAAAAGTAATTTGAAGATAGCTATTAAAATGTTCTTATCCTTTGATTCTGCATTTCCACGATGGTATTCTATACTATAGAAATCAAAATGCAAATATAAAGGGACATATGTTCAAGAATGTCTATTGCAGCAGATGGTAGTGAAAAAAGAAAAGTTGGCACCAGTCAAAATGTCCAAAATGGGGAGGATGGCCGAATAAAGTATCATACATACATGGCGTGGAATGCTGCATAGTAATTGAAAAGAATATGAGGTCTTCCTGCATGGACCTGGAAGCATGTCCATCAAGTACAGTAAGTTACAGAGCAATGTGCATAGTATAATTCCATTTTTTTTAAATACATACATATGAATATATGTGTGTGTGTAAATATTTGTAAATGTTCTTCTTGGTGTGGAGAAAGTCATTGATATATGTGTGCCAGGATTCAGTTTAGGTACTTATGGGAACTTCTGTGGTCGAGTGTGAGGAGGAGGAGAAATCATTAGCTTTTTCTTCGTTATCCCTTGTATGTCTTCATGTTGTTATGCTGGTTTATGGGGCACATGACATTTACACTAAAGGAGGAATTGTGCTACAAAATTTCAAAGTGCACAGTAAAAATGGCCATTGGGAAATTAAACATGGGACTTGGGGGGCGGGGAATGAGTTTATGAAACCACAAATCATCCAAGTTAGTTATCCTTAAATTTTTATGTCTCCTTTATTTTTTAATAGAAAGAAACCAAAGGAATAATCTCATTAAAAGTAATTCCCAATCAGCAAAATCGTCTTCCTGCACTACAGGTAGGTAACAGCATTTTCTCTGTTGTGATGATGATGGAATTCCGGCCCAGTGTTGAGCTTTCATTGAAGTGATGTGATTTGAATTCTGTATATCTTACAAATGTAGCTGCCTGGTGCTCTCTGAACTAAACAAACATCCATTTTCATTACAAATAGGCCTTCTTTCTGACCATTGGCAGGACTGGTTCTTTGCTGCCCCTATTTGTAATGAATGTGAAAAAAAGAGGTAATCTGCCTATTCTACAACTCCAAGAGGGGAAATGGGCAAAGTGGATGAAAAGATCATTCACAGGAGGAAAAATATAAATGGCATTAAACGTGAAAAAATATCCAATCTTACCATCGAAGAGAGAAATAGCTTGGACAGGGCCTTGACATACGAACATGGAAGGAGTTTCAGTTTTAAAAAAGCACAAAATCTCTGAAGTCCCTATTGCAGATTACTGTAATAACAGGTTCAGGGTCTTTAATAAATATATTAGTGTTCAAATTTTCAATTTCTTATTGTGTCACTTTTGGTAAATTGTGTTTTTCAAGCTATTTGTCAAATGTATCTGTGTGAAATTGTTCAGAAAATCTTACCTTTTAAACATCTCTGTGATGTCAACTGATCTCTACTGGGAAATTGTATCTTCTCTATTTTCTTAATTGACCTTGCTAGGTTTGTTTGTTTGTTTGTTTGTTTTGTGTTGTGGTTGTTTTTTTACAGAGACAGAGAGAGAGTCAGAGAGAGGGATAGATAGGGACAGACAGACAGGAATGGAGAGAGATGAAAGCATCAATCATTAGTTTTTTGTTGCAACACCTTAGGTGTTCACTGATTGCTTTCTCATATGTGCCTTGACCGCGGGCCTTCAGCAGACCAAGTGACCCCTTGCTCTAGCCAGTGACCTTGAGTCCAAGCTGGTGAGCTTTGCTCAAACCAGATGAGCCCGCGCTCAAGCTGGCGACCTCGGAGTCTCGAACCTGGGTCCTCTGCATCCCAGTCCGATGCTCTATCCACTGTGCCACCGCATGGTCAGGCTTGCTAGGGGTTCTTAATTTCATGAATAAATAAAAAAAAATTTAAATGTCAAGTGCACTAGGCATTGTTTTTGTTGAGTGATATTCTCATTTAATGTTACATAAGCAGCATTTTGCAAGAACATCATTCTACAAATTGACTTTGTAGGTGCATGGGCATATATATTCAGTAGATGACCGTCATTTAACTAAACTTCCCCTTCTTGGAATTAGGTTGTTTCCAGCAGTTTATTCTTTAAAATAGTTCTGTTGTGAACATGCTTATTCATACATTGTAACAGATAACTTTTGCATAGAAGTAGATTGTGGGTCAAAGTGGGCACATGTTGACCCAGACAGATATTTCATACCTTCTTGTTGGAGGGCTCAGGTCCGACCCCTCCTTAGACACAACAGTAACCAGTTCCAGTCACTTCAGCTCCCCCTCCATTCTTGCCTCTGTTGTTCGTTCAGTCCTAACCCTACTTACTTACAGCAGAACTTCCTATTTATAAGTGCTGATGCTGGTGTCTCTCTCGAAACGGCCACCGCAGTTCCTCTTGCTTTCTTTTTCAGATGTTCATGAGAGCGCAGTTTGACTATGATCCCAAAAAGGACAATCTGATTCCTTGCAAGGAGGCGGGACTGAAGTTTGTTACTGGGGACATTATCCAGATCATCAACAAGGATGACAGTAACTGGTGGCAAGGGCGGGTGGAAGGTTCCTCCGCCGAGTCAGCAGGATTGATCCCCTCTCCTGAGCTGCAGGAATGGTGAGCCACTTTTATACACATGGAATTTGCAGATGGAATGGACCCATGCCTGCCACCAATAATGGTTTAGCTTCAGAAATCTGTCATCTTGGGTGTAGGTTCTGTTGCTCAACCAAGCCAACCTCCTAGCTTCCCTGGCATTATGGGTAAGGGCTAGGGGCAACATGAGTTGACAAGCTTAACTGGCAGGCCTTTACAGGAGAAGGAGCCTGAGTAGCTCTCTGTTTGTCTGTGGGCCTGCTTCCCAAATGCTTTCCTGTGGTTTCAAAGGAAGTGGAAGCACTGGGGCTGGAGCCCTCCTTGGTCTCCTGCCTCCCCGCCTGTGTTGGTTATGTCTACTTTCAGATTTCCCCACTTACTCCTCAACCCTTACTCAGCCTTTCTAGAAGATGTCTTCTGGATCCTGCATAAAGTCATTTTAAATATGTGTCCTTTATGCAAATTCCCCATAGAAAATGAGGTGAGAATCAACATTTATCCTATATTCTTACCTGGTTGATCCAGTACTAGTTATTACAAGAAACACGCTTTTCCCACTGCACCGCAGTGCCACCTTTATCATAAATGAAGTGACAGAGGCAGGTGCCAATCCTACGGCCCTCTGTCAGCTGCCATCCAGACTAACGCAGGGATGGCTGCCCGGGGTTCACCCACATCCCTCACCTCTCTGGAAAGTTGTTATATGGGTACTCAAATACCTGGCAATGGAAGTGTGTCCGGGATAAAGCGAAGCCACAGCACATCCTCCCATCAGTACAGCCTGGCCGTTCCAGCTGGGCTCTTTCCACCTCTCTCTCTGCAGACCCCTCGGCTCTGGGCAGCCCGAATCCAAATGCAGTACCAAGGAAACAGTGAACACATTGGTTCACATGAGTCTTGCCTCACTTCCAGCATACTAGTCTAAACCCTATTCACCACAGACCCAGAGCCTTCTAAACATGAGAAAGGCTGAGGAATGAGGGAGAAGGAGGGATAGAGAGAGAACTACAGGGAGGTTGAGGGGGTGCTGGCAGAGACACACAGAGAGGCTTAGAAACAGCAGTGAGATGAGAGCTTGAAGATGAGAGAGCGTAGGTTATAAGAGAGGAGAGAGAGAGATGGGGAGTAAAGGGAGGGAGAAGGACACAGTCACTAAAAGAAAGGCTGAGAGCCTGGGGGGGCGTCTCAGAGAGAGACACACAAAGTGAGGAGCTGAGAGAGAGGATGAGAGTGAAGGGGGCAGTGTTAGAGACACGCAGAGAATGAGTGGCTGGCAGAGAACATGAGAGAGAGAGGGAGAGGGGTCCAGGACAACATGAAGTTTTTTGGCAAGTACAAAGGGAAGGAGGTGTATCAGTCTGGAGGTTTTGTGTAGAAGGAATCACTGAGCTTTCACAGCACAAGCAAATGACCCTGAGGCTTTTACATTGAGAGTCTGCTGACCTCCTTGGCTGTCTTTTCCTACTAGGCGAGTGGCAAGTGTGGCTCAGTCTGCTCCAAGCGAGGCCCCGAGCTGCAGTCCTTTCGGGAAGAAGAAGAAGTACAAAGACAAGTACCTGGCCAAGCACAGCTCAAGTAAGCTTCCTTAAGCTGACAGGGCCACCTCTCTGCGGGCTCCTGGCAAAGGGGAGATGGTGTGGTGCTCAGGGGAACATAGGTTATGCAAAAAGCATGCCATTGTTTCTAGTTTTCTTTTATTACACTCATCTTCCCGAGCTTGCTTCAGTCAGTGAGACAATGCCAGTGTATACATAAAGAAAGGCTAGTGGTCTATTCACACCTACTCATCATCCTCACCCCCTGTCATTACTCTCAGTATGACCAGCTGGAAGGTCTGAATAAGCCCAGAGAATAGCATGTTGTCCTGAGAACTGATTCTGGCTTTATTTTTTTTTACCTACCATGGTTGGAAATATACTAAAATTATAAATGGGCTGTCAAGCACTTATTAAATGCCTCCGTCCCACTGTGGATAAAGACAGGAGAAGGAGAGAATCGCAGAAACTGAAATCACCTGGCATGTTTTCCCCTCAGTTCTAAAATGAATCTTGCTTGGTTCTCTTTGTCTCTAGTTTTTGACCAACTGGATGTTGTTTCCTACGAGGAAGTTGTTCTGCTCCCTGCATTCAAAAGGAAGACCCTGGTGCTGATCGGTATCTTCTCACTGCTCCCCACGTTGCTTGGCTAGTTAGAGTGCATTTCTGTCTTTATTTTCCTGCCTGTAGTGTGTAACCATTCTTCCAAAACAACCAGAAAAAAAGGCAGGAAAAAAAGAAGTAAGGTCTCTTGGGTTCTCCTTATAGAACAAATAAAAAAAAAATGTTCTGAGTTCTTACATCATTTAGGTTCATCTTACAAGTGCAACTAAACCTTACAAGTTTTTCAGCAACTAATTCTTTTAGGTTTGGTGCCGGCCAGTCCTAAACTGGGTTTTCCCCTTTGTTCATCTGGCTGGCTGTAGGGGTGCTCCAGTCCTATGAGGCCTATGTGTGGTTTTTGTTTTATTATTATTATTTTTTTTATTTATTCATTTTAGAGAGGAGAGGGAGAGACAGACAGAGAGAGAGAGAGAGAGAGAGAGAGAGAGAAGGGGGGAGGAGCTGGAAGCATCAACTCCCACATGTGCCTTGACCATATGGGGTTTTGAACCGGCGACCTCAGCATTTCCAGGCCGACGCTTTATCCACTGCGCCACCACAGGTCAGGCCTGGTTTTTGTTTTGTTTTGTTAAGTACATATGTTAGCCCTGGCTGGATGATTTGGTTGGTTAGAGCATCATCCTGATATGCAGAGGTTGCAGGTTTGATTCCTGGTCAGGACACATACAGGAACAGATATGTGTCTCTCTCTCCTCTCTCTCTCTCTCTCTCTCATTCTCTCTGTCGCCCTTTCTGTTCCCACTCTCCCCCTCTTCCCTCTTCCTCTCTCTCTCTCTCTCTCTCATCCTCTCTAAAAAAATAAAAAAGGACAAGTGTTAAGAGTGCTTTGTTAGCAACATATCTGAGATCTTTAGTCACCCACATGAGCCCTGGCCTTGAAATGAAGTGATTCCTTGCCACCCAGGTGTGCAGGCCTGACTGTGGCGGCTGGCTCACCCCCCTGCCTTTAGAATGAAAACATTAGTAAGTTAGAAGATCTGTATTAGGGTTCCAGTGAAATTGCCACTGAAAACACAAGCTTAAATTCAGCACTATTCATTTTGGAGAGCTCATTAAAGAAAATATCCTTAGAAAATAGAAAACCCCATGTGTTAGCTGGCTCCTCTGTGGAAGTAACCAGTGGTGGGATTCCAATAATTTAACAACTGGTTCTCTGCCCCAATGACCGTTTTAAGTATAAAAAAATGATATACTGAAAGGTAGTTTATTATTTCATGCATTAAATACTTAAATAGGAACAATAAGAGGTACAGAAAACTAGATTATAAGAAAGAGTTTTAAAATATCAATGAAAAAATATTAAATAATACCTGACATAAAACAATACAAGTTGTCACCCCCTGGTTATCTGGCACGTTTTCTCTTTACATTATGTTCGTTTACTGAAGAAATGCAAGGGAATTAAAATGTAGTTTTTCATCAAAGGTATAATGAGTTTTTTTGTTTGTTTTTTGTTTGTGACAGAGAGAGACCGAGAGAGGGACAGATAAGGACAAGTAGACAGGAAGGGAGAGAAATGAGAAGCATCAATTCTGCGTTGCGGTACCTTAGTTGTTCATTGATTGATTTCTCATATGTGCCTTGACCGGGGGCTACAACAGACCGAGTAACCCCTTGCTCGAGCCAGCAACTTTGGGTCCAAGCTGGTGAGCTTTGCTCAAACCAGATGAGCCCGCGCTCAACCTGGCAACCTCGGGGTCTCGAACCTGGATCCTCCTCATCCCAGACTGACGCTCTATCCACTGCGCCACCGCCTGGTCAGGCAAAGGTATAATGAGTTTTATGAAGTGAATAAATAAATATTACAAGCATAGTTCCGTCAATTTTTTTTTCACCTATGGATAGAATGAACATTACTATGGGCACTTAGAATACGCTGTTGTGCAGATGAACGTTGTAAGGAATGTAAATTTGTGATTTCCACACCGAGCAGCTGCCCAGGCGCCCACCTTAGAGAGAACCCTGATTACAAGTGCCATTTTAACAACCGGTTCTCCAAACTCAACAAAACATTAGGTACCAGTTCTACCGAACCGGTGCGAACCAGCTGAATCCCACCACTGGAAGTAAGTTATGTTCTGAGTCCTAACCCTTAGCCCTTAGAAAACCCTCTTTTCCCAACTGGGGCATAAGGGCCTGAAGCTGCAAGTCCCTCTGTGCTTACAGGAATGCTTGCACCTGACCCCAGCCCAAAAGCTGTGCCAGCTCACTTTCTCCTGTTGGCGATTTCAGGCTCTGAGAGATGAAAACCCACATCCTCCTCCTCCTATTCTTCCTTTCTCTGGTGAAAGAAATGGAAGCCTTCATTAAAATCACAGCAACCTGGATTCTTTCTTCTCTCCCTCTGCAGGAGCCAGTGGGGTGGGTCGCAGCCACATTAAGAATGCCCTGCTCAGCCAGGACCCGGAGAAGTTTGAGTACCCTGCCCCATGTAAGTAGCTCTGGGTGTCTCTTAGGGCAAGTGAGAGCACTGCTCTCCATCTGAGATATGGTTGTGGTCCTTTTTTTGGTGATTTTTTTTTTGTATTTTTTCTGAAGCTGGAAATGGGGAGAGACAGTCAGACAGACTCCCGCATGCGCCTGACTGGGATCCACCCGGCACGCCCACCAGGGGCGAAGCTCTGCCCACCAGGGGGTGATGCTCTGCCCCTCCGAGGCGTCGCTCTGCCGAGACCAGAGCCACTCTAGCGCCTGGGGCAGAGGCCAAGGAGCCATCCCCAGCGCCCCGGCCATCTTTGCTCCAATGGAGCCTTGGCTGCGGGAGGGGAAGAGAGAGACAGAGAGGAAGGAGGGGGGAGGGTGGAGAAGCAAATGGGCGCTTCTCCTATGTGCCCTGGCCGGGAATCGAACCCAGGTCCCCCGCGTGCCAGACCGACGCTCTACCGCTGAGCCAACCGGCCAGGGCTTTTTGGTGATTTATTTCATTTTAAATGTTGGATTTTTTAAACAAAACACAATTTAGAAAAGATACAAATTTGTACCCATAATCGCTCCAACTAACAACGTCAGTGTTTTGTTCTCTTCTGTGCTGTTCATGTACTTAACAGAAGTGGTAGTAAACATTTTTATCCTGCTTTTAAAAATGAAGTGAGTAAGCCTGACCTGTGGTGGCACAGTGGATAAAGCATCGACCTGGAACGCTGAGGTCGCCGGTTCAAAACCCTGGGCTTGCCTGGTCAAGGCACATGTGGAAATGGATACATCTTGCTCCTCCCTTCTTTTCTCTCTCTCTCTCTCTTCCTATCTCTCTCTCAAAATGAATAAATTTAAAAAATTTAAATATTAAAAAAAACTGAAGCAAGTAATATATTACTAAAACTTACATACTTTTCCTCTTTGTTAACATTATAAACATATACTCATGTGCCTTAGTCACTCTGAGAACTTCCTTCTAGTCCACTGAGTGGCTATACTGTAATTTCCTTACCCCACTTTTGTCTGATGTTTGGACTACCTCTAATTTTCATGAAGTGTCTTCTGAATCAAAGCAGTGCTCAGGAGAGGCACAGTCTCTGCGGCACCACCGGCTAGGGGAAGAGTCCGGCCAGCGGTCAGGTGGGGAATTAAACACTTTCCATTCCCAGAAGTGAACCTGCATAGTATGGTTGTGTATATTCCCAGAAAGGGATTCTGCTTATCAAAGTAGAAAACCAGACTCTTACCCTGATATTAGTACTTTTTATTCCTTGCTTCCCCGTGTTGCCTTTAGGGACATTGTGACACACTGGGGGCAGAAAGCAAATGGCCCTGGGTTGAGGAATAAGTGGGAAAGTCTGGAAATAGAAATAACCAATATAGGCTCATCATTTACTAAGTTTGGATGAGAAGGGAGTTAGAGAAAGACAATGATAGGTTAAAATAACTTCAGATCAAAGAAGAGTTGTTGTAAAATGGAAAAGAGCCTGACTGGGCAGTGGTGCAGTGGATAGAGGCATCAGCTTGGAGCGCTGAGGTCCCAGGTTCAAAACCTGGAAGTTGCCAGCTTGAGGCCAAAGGTCACTGGCTTGAGCAAGGGATCACTGGCTTGGCTGGAGCCCCCCAGTCAAGGCACATAAGAGAAAGCAATCAATGAACAACTAAGGTGCTGCAACTATGAGTTGATGCTTCTCATCTCTCCCTTCCTGTCTGTCTGTCCCTGTTCATCCCTCTCGCCCTCTCTCTTAAAAAAGTAAAACATGACAGAAATGCATGTGTGCTTATGAACTGAAGATGATAATCAAGATGGAAAGCAGGAGAAGTATGTTTCATGCTACAATATCTGGAGTGTCTTTACTTAGAGGACAATTTATATGAGTAATAGTAAGTGTTGTGACTTAAGAACATTCCGACACTTAACAATATGAAACTAAATGAAACCAAAGTACTCTTCAAGTTAGAAAAGAAAGCTTTAAATATACTTGCAAGAAATCCTGACCATAACCTAGAGATCTGTTTTTAAAATATCTGTAGCTATCATTTCTCCATTTTTGAGTTTCAGTATTCTTGGAGTTGGTGGTTTGAGATACAACTTCATGTTAGGGAAAATGATGATAGGAATTTTTATGTTGGGCTTTGCCTCTTGAAGGTTGAATGTGTTCTGGGTAAACGGAGGGTTTCCTGATTTGCATAATCTATTGTCAGACCTTAAGGATCCTGTGGGCAGAAACCCTCTATTAAGCTCCCTGCACCAAAGGCAGCGAGAGCTTCAGTACAGATGCCGTGGTCCATGGCGAGGTCCCCGAGTTGGTCAGGGCTTTGGGTTCTTGTGCACAGATACAACACGGCTGCCCAAGAAGAGTGAGGAAGATGGAAAGGAGTACCACTTCATCTCCACGGAGGAGATGACGAAGAGCATCTCTGACAATGAGTTCTTGGAGTTTGGCAGCTACCAGGGCAACATGTTTGGCACCAAGTTTCATACAGTGCACCAGATTCATAAGCAGGACAAGATTGCCATCCTTGACATCGAGCCCCAGGTAGGTAGACATAGAAAGGCAGGAGTGGATGGGGAGGAGGTGCGGAGAGCAAAGCTCACGGGAATCTTTTGGGAGTTCAGATTTGCTTCATATATATCTATATATATCTATATATATATATATATATATATATAGATATATATATATATATATATATTTTTTTTTTTTTTTTTTTTTTTTTGGTGAGAGTAGGGGAGAATCAGCATGAGCCCCGACCGGGATCCACCCAGAAACCCCTGTCTGGGGCCAATGCTCTGCCTATCTAGGGCCGCTTGCAACCGAGCTTCCACTTGAGGTGGAAGCTCCATGGAGCCATCCTCAGTGCCTGGAGTTGACATGCTGGAATCAATCGAGCCATGGCTGTGGGATG